>NW_026457739.1:0-1540 GCF_943734635.1 Anopheles cruzii | reverse complement strand
ACGCTCAGCCAAAGCCAAATTTCGGCGCGGCAGGGAACGGCACGGGACCTACCGACGTTTTCGGGCAGACCCGAGGAGTGGCCGGTATTCATCAGCAGCTTCGAGACGTCCACCGGCATGTGCGGGTATTCGGACGCCGAGAATATGCTACGGCTGCAGCGGGCGCTGAGAGGGAAGGCACTGGACGCAGTGCGGTGCCGGCTCCTGTTTCCAGCCGGACTGCCCGGTGTCATAAGCACCTTACGCATGCTGTTCGGAAGGCCTGAGGTGATCATGCACTCCCTGATGGAGCAGATCCGGCGAATGCCCGCGCCAAGGGCGGATGAACTCGAGTCGCTGATGGACTTTGGGATCGCCGTGCAGAATATGTGCGCGACAATAGCTGCATCAGGGATCGATGGCTACCTCTGCAACGTGGCGCTGTTGCAGGAGCTAGTCGAGAAGCTTCCGGCGCCCACGCGGCTTGAGTGGGCCTACCACAGAATGAGGCTCCCAAAGGTGGATCTGGCGGACTTCGGCAATTGGCTCGAGACACTGGTAGCCGCTGCCAGCTTGGTCACGGTGCCGAGATCGGATCCGCCACCCGTGAGAGAGGAGCAAGAGCTCCTCAAGACACAATGTGAAACGCGCACACAATATACAGCGCGCTACGAGAACGTGTACGGTCCGAACAATGAACGTCATTCGTCGGGCGCTTTACCGAATGCGCATATCTGTGAATGTCAGGAGCTTCAGGCCGCCAATGATCGTCTGGAGGAGAGCACAAAGAAGATTCAGTCGGAGCTGGAGGACGCAGCCATCGAGCTGGAAACCCAGCGCACCAAGGTACTGGAGCTGGAGAAGAAGCAGAGAAGCTTCGACAAGGTGTTAGCAGAAGAGGAGCCAGTGAAGAAGAGTTTGGGGCAACGATTGGCCATAGCAGCCATCACCCCACTAGAGCCAGCCCCCAAGAAGGGGCAACAGTTGGCCACAGCCAACACCTCAAAGCGGCAGTATCAGACGCCAACCGCCGCCGTTGCCGCCGCCGCCGAGCCAGGCGCACCTGCCGCCGCCGCCGAGCCAGGCGCACCTGCCGCCGCCGCCGAGCGAACCGCCGCCGCCGAGCGAACCGCCGCCGCCGTTGCCGCCGCCGCCAAGCCAGGCGCACCCGTCGACGCCGCCGTTGTCGCCGTTGCCGTCGCCGCCAAGCGAGCCGCACTCGCCGCCGAGCCAGGCGCACCCGCTGCCACCGTCGAGCCAGATACCGGCACGGAGCGTCGCTTCAGCGAGAAGTTGACGACGGGTAGCCAGTTCCGCCGAATAGTTTGGGACCGTGCGAAGGACGAGCAACACGTGGACCTCGAGCCGCTGGATTAGTAGAGTGAAGTGCGAGCGCGCACAACACTGGGTGGGAGTATGTTGCAAATGCAACCCAGCGGCTCCCGATCGACCGACCGATCGATCAGCTCCCGACCGAGCGCTCCGACTGAGCGCCATAGGCGCCACGTTCGGGGCGCTCGCGAGACCCGTCAGGAGTGTTATTCGGACCAGGAGATAAAAA
>NW_026457738.1:0-1540 GCF_943734635.1 Anopheles cruzii | reverse complement strand
ACGCTCAGCCAAAGCCAAATTTCGGCGCGGCAGGGAACGGCACGGGACCTACCGACGTTTTCGGGCAGACCCGAGGAGTGGCCGGTATTCATCAGCAGCTTCGAGACGTCCACCGGCATGTGCGGGTATTCGGACGCCGAGAATATGCTACGGCTGCAGCGGGCGCTGAGAGGGAAGGCACTGGACGCAGTGCGGTGCCGGCTCCTGTTTCCAGCCGGACTGCCCGGTGTCATAAGCACCTTACGCATGCTGTTCGGAAGGCCTGAGGTGATCATG
Source organism: Anopheles cruzii (assembly GCF_943734635.1). Lineage (NCBI taxonomy): Eukaryota > Metazoa > Arthropoda > Insecta > Diptera > Culicidae > Anopheles > Anopheles cruzii. The sequence goes on along the minus strand of NW_026457738.1, from coordinate 1,264 downwards.
CACTCCCTGATGGAGCAGATCCGGCGAATGCCCGCGCCAAGGGCGGATGAACTCGAGTCGCTGATGGACTTTGGGATCGCCGTGCAGAATATGTGCGCGACAATAGCTGCATCAGGGATCGATGGCTACCTCTGCAACGTGGCGCTGTTGCAGGAGCTAGTCGAGAAGCTTCCGGCGCCCACGCGGCTTGAGTGGGCCTACCACAGAATGAGGCTCCCAAAGGTGGATCTGGCGGACTTCGGCAATTGGCTCGAGACACTGGTAGCCGCTGCCAGCTTGGTCACGGTGCCGAGATCGGATCCGCCACCCGTGAGAGAGGAGCAAGAGCTCCTCAAGACACAATGTGAAACGCGCACACAATATACAGCGCGCTACGAGAACGTGTACGGTCCGAACAATGAACGTCATTCGTCGGGCGCTTTACCGAATGCGCATATCTGTGAATGTCAGGAGCTTCAGGCCGCCAATGATCGTCTGGAGGAGAGCACAAAGAAGATTCAGTCGGAGCTGGAGGACGCAGCCATCGAGCTGGAAACCCAGCGCACCAAGGTACTGGAGCTGGAGAAGAAGCAGAGAAGCTTCGACAAGGTGTTAGCAGAAGAGGAGCCAGTGAAGAAGAGTTTGGGGCAACGATTGGCCATAGCAGCCATCACCCCACTAGAGCCAGCCCCCAAGAAGGGGCAACAGTTGGCCACAGCCAACACCTCAAAGCGGCAGTATCAGACGCCAACCGCCGCCGTTGCCGCCGCCGCCGAGCCAGGCGCACCTGCCGCCGCCGCCGAGCCAGGCGCACCTGCCGCCGCCGCCGAGCGAACCGCCGCCGCCGAGCGAACCGCCGCCGCCGTTGCCGCCGCCGCCAAGCCAGGCGCACCCGTCGACGCCGCCGTTGTCGCCGTTGCCGTCGCCGCCAAGCGAGCCGCACTCGCCGCCGAGCCAGGCGCACCCGCTGCCACCGTCGAGCCAGATACCGGCACGGAGCGTCGCTTCAGCGAGAAGTTGACGACGGGTAGCCAGTTCCGCCGAATAGTTTGGGACCGTGCGAAGGACGAGCAACACGTGGACCTCGAGCCGCTGGATTAGTAGAGTGAAGTGCGAGCGCGCACAACACTGGGTGGGAGTATGTTGCAAATGCAACCCAGCGGCTCCCGATCGACCGACCGATCGATCAGCTCCCGACCGAGCGCTCCGACTGAGCGCCATAGGCGCCACGTTCGGGGCGCTCGCGAGACCCGTCAGGAGTGTTATTCGGACCAGGAGATAAAAA
>NW_026457737.1:0-1540 GCF_943734635.1 Anopheles cruzii | reverse complement strand
CGGTCTTCCCTATCGGGGCATAATGATCCATTGCTTTCTCTGTGTCGCACTTACAACAACTACTCGTCGCTTCTCGATGTTAATATGTCCCTCGATCAGTGTCGTGATGTGTTTGCTTTCATGTCTTCTTGGTAAATGTTTCGTCCTCGTTATTGTCTCCGGTGTCTTGCACAAATATCGGTTACCAGCTTCGTCGTTGCGTTTCGCCAGTTTGGTTAGTTCTAGTTTAAGTGATAGGTTAAGTCTTTTTTGTCAATTAGGCTAAGCTGCCCGTTGACTTATATAAACAAATAAATAAACAAATAAATAAATAAATAAATCATTATTTATTTGTTTATTTACTTATTTATTTCATATTATATTATCCTTTGAGAGATCAAAAAATAGTATTCACATAGATTTTCTTATAAATAAACACATGACAGCTAATATATAGCGTTCATGATGCCCGGACGCTTGTCGTTCCGTTCCCCAAATCCGTCGCCGAAGCCCCGAGGTACCGCGGGCACCTTGGAACCGTTCCGTCAGTCGATGGTGACACAGTTACAAATTCGTAGAACATGGCCCGGATGCTTCGCAATATGGCCAGCATTGCTCGCCGAGCGGCTTAGCGAAACCACAACAATATGATGAATGAAACTGTCAATGGAGCTTAAATTGAAACCGTTGTCCTTGTCGCCGTCGTGCGACAATGCTGGTGGCTCGGCGCCCTGTCGCTGGTGGATCGTGGAAACGACGGAACGGGCACTGCGGTCGGGGTGGGCAAGGAAATCAATCGCCTTCGGTACCGGCACAGAAACACCGTGTAACAGTTTCCGCAACATTTCCAATCACACCATGTCCCGAGAGCCTGGCAGCGAGGAGCAGCTCGTACTTCGGAAGGACGCCTAGGTGTGATGACGCATGTGCGCGCGAAAGCGGAGGACCCACGAGAAGGCGTAAGGGCACTCCAACGACGATCAGTCTGATTAGCATCTACTGAACACATTGTTTGTGTAGTTAACAATCAGTTCGAACCATTCGTTTCGCGTCGCCTTTGCTCGCCTTTCTTACAGGAAGCGAAGCCATTCAATGCGGTACATAAAAGCAGTATCAAAAGAAATAGTTTTTAGATTTATCTCATAAAGCCTCTCAAGGGCAGGATGCTCGTTTTCCCTTCCGTGTCCTTGAAACAACTTTTCGTAAGTTTTATCATCGCGAAATTAGAATGAATAATGAATCACAACAGCTCACTGGCAGCTGTTGATGTTTCATCCCGAAATTATCTTCCACCAGCTCCATTTTGGGTTGTTTGAATTTGCGTCAGTGTTCTCCTTGAACATGGTGCACAGAAAAAAGAATCCGTTAGCCACCAACAAAAAAAAGACTAACGAAACCCAAACCTCAGACTGATGAACCGAATTTAATCAGGTTTACCGACGAAGAACCAGTGGACACGAGTGAAACGGTAAGCCTTTGGCGAGGTTAAAGTTTCATCGTTGCGCTCCGAAGTCTTCTCTTTTTCGCTCGACGAATTCCGACACAAAAACGCAGAGCAAAC
>NW_026457736.1:0-1541 GCF_943734635.1 Anopheles cruzii | reverse complement strand
GCTGAGCCGCTTCTTATATTACAGCCCCGAGCGGCCTGCGAAAGAAGGGATTAGAAAGCGCGGCCCTGTTTATCTGCCACTATGCAAAACGAGCTCCGGAACGCCTCGGTGAACCTCAGATTCAGAAGGGTGAACGAGAAAATCCGTTTTGCAACTGCTATCTACGGAAGCGCTGACAATGATCAACCGAACGAACGTGATTTGTGGGGCTCTAGCTTTGGCGCATTGGAATGCTTGCGAAAAGCGAATCTATGCAAATGGAAGCAAAACTCAACATAAACAAAGAGAAGGGCCGACAAGGAGCAGAAGAGCATGGAACCCTCGCAAAAAATACGGGATGTCGCTTGAAGAGAAGAAAATCTAACAATGCGATAGGCTAAATCCATCATCGTACTACAAAATGGGCCAAACTGTGGAGCAGAACGGAAGCGCGTATGTCTCGCTACGCCGTGCGAGAATTGACAGATCGTTTTCAGAGATTTTTCCGGTGCCCCGGGAATACAACCCGGTTGGTGTGGGAGTAATGAAATAAATTTTCGATATCGTGATAGAACTGGCGGGTCGGTTCGGAGGTTCGGAGAGATACTGGCGAAAAGTAAAACCGCAAACGTCAAAAACTCCCCACGGGACTGAGCTGGGTGGGTGAGTTGAAAAATGGGAGACAAATCGGGGGCTTGGCGAGAACAAAGTTCACACAATGAACAGGAAAGGGGCGAATGTCGTATTGCGGAAGGCGGAAAACCAGTCACCCCTTTCGTTGTCATCGTTGGTGCGTTCACCGGAGTGTAAACAGAATTTTCCCATGCGAGCGACGTTGATGAAAATCACCGTTTTTGTCGCTTAAATCCTAAACCACACAGTCGCCCACCCACTCAGTTCGCTTGTTCTTTGCCGACACTCGAACATATTGGAGTCATTCCGTCACCAATCGACGTTTGGCGCATCACGCATTGTAGTTTTTCTCGCCACGCAGGCTCCCCGGAGCTGAAGTGCTCAATCAATTGCTGCTTTGGCACAAATCATTGAGAGTTGAGCATATGTGAAAAGCTTATAAAAGGTAAACGGGTGCAAGATGGCGGGCAGCATTATAGTTTTCAAACATTCTCATCGCTATCGGTTGAGATGACAGGGATTATATTTGTTTGCTATATTCATCTACAAAAAGTTCCCATTTTTCATGGTTTATATTTCTCTTGGTTTTCGCTTTTGAACTTGGTTTTACCACTTTCTTCAAGGAGATTATCGGCATCGGTATGAAGAAACGCAAAAGATGCCGTTCGTGGTGATGATGACGATGATGATAAAGCGGATTATTCAAATCATGTTTTCATGCCACGTTCTGATACCCTTACTTTTCGGTTTCAACTACTGCTAAGGTACGATAGACTCATCGAACGATCGGAGAGAATGGAAAAGAAATAATTGATGCCAACTTTCTTTCCCTTCGATTGGCATCAGTGAAAAAAGGATGTCTTTTTTACAACTTTCTTTGTGAAAAATGGAGTTTCCCCAATCGGCAAGGGATATACTGCAATGGGTGA
>NW_026457735.1:0-1541 GCF_943734635.1 Anopheles cruzii | reverse complement strand
GTTCGGGGGGTGTCGTCGCGCGTGTCGGCTGTTTTCCTTTCCGTGGCCCGCTAGTGGAGATTAGAGGGTCCGCCGGTTGGTTGGCGTGATTTTTAGTAGCGCGCCCTTCGGACCCACCGAAGAGCCTCTGGGATGGGATTTATTGGCGTTTAATCAAATGAATAATTGAGTTACCATTGGCGCCGCTGCTCCTTGGGGTCGGGTCGGGATCCGTGGCCAAAATCTGTGCCGCCATTCCTCCAGCTTCTTGGTGGAGGTGGGTGGCAGTTGTGAAATCCCACGTGGCCGCGTGTGAGCATGAGCATTTGGGATTGTGATGATCGTTAAGTGGCCGAGTCTGGCCGATTTAATGGCCCACCAAACGTGAAACCGAAAACAGCTGCGGTGTGATAGAAATGTGAACTATGCCCTCTAAACGGTGGGCGAGAGAGAGAGAGGGAGCGATGGTCGCTTTAAAACCACGCAAACTAAACCATTTTAATCCAGGACTCGCAGGGGCAGCCGTAAAACAGCGACGAACATCAACTTCCAGCTCGTTATAAGTTGTTCAAATCAATAGGTCAACACGTTATGGGCCATCGATTCGAAGCTCGGATCGGAAAAGTGTGGCTTCGGCTTCGTGACACGGATTCGAGAGTGTCACCGACCCCACCGCCCCCCGGGTGCCCGGCAATTAGTTGATTTGTTGGGACACCGAAACCCATCCAGCCGGAACCTCGTTATGGCTTTTCGCATCGTGCACGCAAATCGCTGATCACTTTCTGATTGGGCCCCCCGGGCGCCCCCCCCCCACCCACCTTGGCCGAGTGACCGAGGTGTCCTGTGGCTAATTCCGGGTGCACCGGGCCGTGCCGGAAATGCCAACACATGGCCTGGCCATGTGCTGATGTGCCAACCACACCACACGCCGAAAAGGGTAAACAAGGATTTTAATTAATTTAACTTCGGGGACAATTTATAATGAAAATTAACATTGTTCCCGTTTGCTAATTCGAATGAAATTAACGAATGGTGTGCGTATCGGTGTGTGCGTGACGCAGGGCGTAGAGATTGATTTATTGTCCGGTACCTTCAAACTGGGATGATGGGATTTTCCGCCCGAAAACAAAAAGCTTGTTTACCGTTCCGTGAGCGTCGATTTCGAAAGGATTCGGTCTCCTTCTCGCTATCAGGTAGGTGTTTGAAGAGGACATTTTGTTGGGTGGGTTGGTTTTACTGGCAGCTAATATACTTTGTCAACCACAGTTGGGCACACGCACACACACGAGAACCCATGTTGAGGTCATAAAAACGGGGTGAAATAATGGCACCGAACGGGAACACCGATCAACATTAAATATGACGGCAGACAGAGACCACGGCGTCCTTGTTCGGGGCCACAAACAGTCTGTCCAACTGTGTGTGTGTGTAGCTCGCACACACACGGACACACCAGCAAGCGGATGCAGTTCGCTTTCCAATTAAAATGATCCTTTTTTCCCGGCATACCGGCCGACGCGCCCTATGTTTTGCTGACTTTTGCGCGATTTTCGCGTGACCCC
>NW_026457734.1:0-1541 GCF_943734635.1 Anopheles cruzii | reverse complement strand
GCGCTCATAAACTCGTTTGTAAACATAATTCTATCAACAACCATCTTTCGGCAGTTCGTTCATTCGTCTGGTTGTTGGGGTTCCCCATTCTACGGCGTTAAATGGTTCCGCTTTTAGCCATGCCGAACGTGTCGATGTTTTGCCGCAAGTATGTCTAGCCTCATTCAGTCCTCACGATGCAAAGGTTAACATTAGCTACTTGTTTGAAGACTGACAGCTTCATGCTCATCGATTTTGAAGTCGAACTGTGAAAACCTCTCGAAAAGCAGGAAATGACGTTGGTTGCAATTGCTTAACAACGCACCATTCTGTGACCATAATATCGAAATATTGCCTCATAGTAGGGAGTGGGAAAGTGGTTGGTTTTCACTAAGATCTGTGAAGATGTCAATTAACCTGACTGCTAGACAGCAACGTATTGCAAAAACAACGACGACCAAAAATCCAACCAATCTATACATTTCACACCGCTGCAGCAGCGGCATGTTAACGTCTCTGTCATGGTTTCAACATTTGTATCAAATCAAAATGTTTTCACACCTTTGTAGACCAACGTACCAACCTCTAATAACGACCTAAACTGTTATTTGCACCAAGTTCCTCAACATAGCCAATCTGTGCTTCACTTCAGTCTCGTGAGCCATAAATATAATGAATTTAGTTCGTTTAACATGTGCTTCGTGTAGCACGCAAATCGGAGTTGAGCTTAACACTAATTGGGTTTTCAGTCGTTTATCGCGTGGTTGTAACATACATTCTTTTTTTCAAAATGACTTAGGTTGGAATGTTGATTTCTAATTAAAATACAGAGATATTGTGGAAATCTCAACGTTCGCATATGCTAAGCTAGATATATCATTCGCACAGATAACATTGACCAAAAGTATGATTAACTAAGCAAAAGATAGTCTAATGTAACTAATTGGATGAAAAGTCCAAATTATGCCAATTTAGGACCAAAGTAAAAATTAAAAAACACTTTTTACACAATATTTTACAATAGGCATACTTCCGGAAAGAAATTGTGTTATACTATACAATTACAAACAATAGAAAACAGAATTATTTATGTTTGAACATTACATTAAAATATCATAATAAGGCAATAATAACCATATTTCATTGGATGGCCTCGTTTAAAATGCGAACAAAACAATTTGTTCATGCCTCCTGCGCAATATGACAAACCCATAAAATTGATAAATTAGTGTAACCATGTTTGCTGAGACCGTAAGGTGAGAGCACCAAGTGTCCCTTCATTTCATAGCTTGTCTATTCTGTGAGAGGTTTCCAGCTGCGAGGTCGGGAATGTATGTTTTCGTTTGTCACCTAGCACTCTTGGAACTCTCTAACCCCACAGCCTCCAGAAGGGTGATTCTTAAACGTCTCCATGTTTTTTGATCACGACTTGCTTACCTTCACTTCTTTCTAGGAACGTTTCTTCAAATGGCGCCATTAGTTGCTCCAAACCGCTACGCGGCATAAAATGCTTCAAATTTTCCCAAAGTTAACATGTGTGTTAACAAACAATCAACCTATTT
>NW_026457733.1:0-1541 GCF_943734635.1 Anopheles cruzii | reverse complement strand
GCAACCGAACTTGACATGATTCGATTTGCGCTCGTTAGAGTTTTTTTAGCTGGCGCTCCCGTTCCTTCTTTTTAGATAAAAGTCTTGGAGAAAAGCAAATAATAAGAACTCCTCAAGATCTACCTTGTTCCGACTGGAACGGAACGCTCGCTGCGGCGGTCATTGTGTGGCTGTCGCCGAAACACTTCGCCGGAAGGTTGGCGGACCCATAGAAAAACCTTCTTCGCTTTCTAAGATCTCTAAGGTGGTCGCTGAATGGGGAAGCAAAAAGCGAAGGGATGTTCTTGCCCCGTGCAAGGATGGCAAATTTTCTTATCTCTCTAATTTGTTGCTTCACGACATCGTCGTTGCATGATTGCACTCCGCGCAGCGCACGGCGCGGACCGAAATCTTGGCAGACGTCCCGAGAAACGGTGCGTCGTTTGGGTTTGTCACGGTTTGCTGCCGCTGTCGCTGTGCTTGGTCCTTTTGTGTTCGGACGCCTTCAGCATGATTGTCGTGATTTCCGCGTTCCCGAAATCATTAATATCGGAGAGTAGCTTGCGAGATTGTGCCCGGAAGTGGTAAGAACTTTTGGCAAGGTTCGCTCCCGCGGGCGAATCTGGCGTTTCTTCCCTGTTTCTTTTTGATGAAAAATATTGTTTATCCTTGCTACCGAAAAGGAGCTCCTCTGCTGGATTGTGCCAGGTTCGAGAAGGTTTCCGCTTGAAGGATTATAATATCCACTCAGCGATGAAACTCAACCTAACCTACTTTTGTTTGGCGCGAGTAACCCATAAACGTAGTCCTTAGATGAGAGTGAACAATTTGTTTATTTTTGTTCTTTGGATAGAAACATCTTTTTCATAAACCTTACCGATTCACTCAAGGATTGGGAAATTTTATGCTCAACATAAGGCATTGCACAATAGAATTGGAATAACCCAAGAATGGTCAAAATTTTGGCAACCGTCATTAGGTCGTACAGCAATCGCCTAGTGTCAAGAAGCAGACCACTCTGACATGTGTTACTTCAAGTTATGAGAATTCCTTCTTCTACCACGGCTAGAAGCAATCAAGAAAATTTGGATCAAATTTTTGAAACGACATCAAATTTCGTTCAATCTGCTTTTGGCCTGCAGACAGCTCACACCTCGGGACCAACTTTGCCTAGCCTAACGCACAACACACTTCCCGGTCCACTCGTAAAAACCCACTCACCTGCAGCGATGAAAATTTGGTCGCTACTGCATCTGGCAAAATCGATCGACCGGCGTTTCGTGCGAAACGCGACTTTCGGCTAATCAACTTCTGCTCTTTTGTTAGGCCGGAAAATGGAAAATACGGTAGAAAAGGGCTGGATCCACACAATACATTTCGGAAGCTGTGTCACTCCCACATATCTGCTGCGTCTGGCGCATCTGGCGTGAAGTGATACAAACTTATGCCGCCCTTTCGATCTGCCATCGAAGGTGAAGGCGCGATGGAACATTTTATGCGACACGACACGGGCTATACAGGGTGAACCAAAAAAACTGCAACAAACTTCAGACTGCTGTCAT
>NW_026457732.1:0-1541 GCF_943734635.1 Anopheles cruzii | reverse complement strand
GCGCTCATAAACTCGTTTGTAAACATAATTCTATCAACAACCATCTTTCGGCAGTTCGTTCATTCGTCTGGTTGTTGGGGTTCCCCATTCTACGGCGTTAAATGGTTCCGCTTTTAGCCATGCCGAACGTGTCGATGTTTTGCCGCAAGTATGTCTAGCCTCATTCAGTCCTCACGATGCAAAGGTTAACATTAGCTACTTGTTTGAAGACTGACAGCTTCATGCTCATCGATTTTGAAGTCGAACTGTGAAAACCTCTCGAAAAGCAGGAAATGACGTTGGTTGCAATTGCTTAACAACGCACCATTCTGTGACCATAATATCGAAATATTGCCTCATAGTAGGGAGTGGGAAAGTGGTTGGTTTTCACTAAGATCTGTGAAGATGTCAATTAACCTGACTGCTAGACAGCAACGTATTGCAAAAACAACGACGACCAAAAATCCAACCAATCTATACATTTCACACCGCTGCAGCAGCGGCATGTTAACGTCTCTGTCATGGTTTCAACATTTGTATCAAATCAAAATGTTTTCACACCTTTGTAGACCAACGTACCAACCTCTAATAACGACCTAAACTGTTATTTGCACCAAGTTCCTCAACATAGCCAATCTGTGCTTCACTTCAGTCTCGTGAGCCATAAATATAATGAATTTAGTTCGTTTAACATGTGCTTCGTGTAGCACGCAAATCGGAGTTGAGCTTAACACTAATTGGGTTTTCAGTCGTTTATCGCGTGGTTGTAACATACATTCTTTTTTTCAAAATGACTTAGGTTGGAATGTTGATTTCTAATTAAAATACAGAGATATTGTGGAAATCTCAACGTTCGCATATGCTAAGCTAGATATATCATTCGCACAGATAACATTGACCAAAAGTATGATTAACTAAGCAAAAGATAGTCTAATGTAACTAATTGGATGAAAAGTCCAAATTATGCCAATTTAGGACCAAAGTAAAAATTAAAAAACACTTTTTACACAATATTTTACAATAGGCATACTTCCGGAAAGAAATTGTGTTATACTATACAATTACAAACAATAGAAAACAGAATTATTTATGTTTGAACATTACATTAAAATATCATAATAAGGCAATAATAACCATATTTCATTGGATGGCCTCGTTTAAAATGCGAACAAAACAATTTGTTCATGCCTCCTGCGCAATATGACAAACCCATAAAATTGATAAATTAGTGTAACCATGTTTGCTGAGACCGTAAGGTGAGAGCACCAAGTGTCCCTTCATTTCATAGCTTGTCTATTCTGTGAGAGGTTTCCAGCTGCGAGGTCGGGAATGTATGTTTTCGTTTGTCACCTAGCACTCTTGGAACTCTCTAACCCCACAGCCTCCAGAAGGGTGATTCTTAAACGTCTCCATGTTTTTTGATCACGACTTGCTTACCTTCACTTCTTTCTAGGAACGTTTCTTCAAATGGCGCCATTAGTTGCTCCAAACCGCTACGCGGCATAAAATGCTTCAAATTTTCCCAAAGTTAACATGTGTGTTAACAAACAATCAACCTATTT
>NW_026457731.1:0-1543 GCF_943734635.1 Anopheles cruzii | reverse complement strand
CAAGTGTCTCCATCTGTCATAGACAATTGCTGGTGTACACGGTGTAGCAACAGCTCGAAACACTCGGCTGCATCACCAAGGTTCCTGCACGGAAAGCGACGGTTGGCCAGTGGTTCACTGGTCAGCGCTTGCCGCAATGCGATCGGACAAAGCGCAGGCTCCGAACTAGTTTGCAACTGTATAAAGAATTCCTGTCGAATAAATAGAAAATATCAAGTAAAAGAAAATAGAGAGAATTAGTTTTTTTTATTTATAAGAATAAAAGAAGATGTATTGCAAAATTGAAAAAAAAAACAGCTCAAAACAGCTTCATTTTGAGAATCCCTAAAAGACAAAATATCATGGGTCAGTCCGGGAAAACCATCAACTTCGGCTGCAAAACCAGATCGATTCGGCAGAAAGACAACGCTGTGTGTCTGATGGGACCAGAAAGATGTGGTGGACCACAAACCTGGTGAAACCGTTAATTCAAATCGCTACTTACAACAAATGATTAAATTGAACCATTCATTGATCGAAAAACGACCAGAATTGGCCAGAAGACACGGTAAGATAAGTTTGCTTCATGACAATGCGCCTGGACACAAAGCAAAACTGGTTCAAGATACAATCAAAGCACTTGGCTGGGAGTTGCTATCCCACCCGCTGTATACACCAGGCTTGGTGCCTTCCGAATATAATTTATTTTCATCGATGGGACACGTATTGGCTGAGCAGCACTTCGATTCCTACGAGGAAGTTGAATGACTATCTGGGTTGCTTCAAAAGACGAACAATCCTTACGGTGCGGCATTCGCGTATTTGCAGAGAGAAGGCAGAAATGTTTACTTATAGATGGCACATACTTTGAATAAAATAGAGTTTTTTATTTTAATGCAATCAACATTTGATTTCTTTGAAAAACAAATCAGGTTTCATTCTTTTAGACGTGGTAGAACAGATAATATTGTATTGCCTGTGTCTTGAAGACTTTAAACCGTCCAAAAGTTGTTTCCTGTGTCGTGTAGACTTGCAAAAAAGACACCGTTTACCGATCTTGACCGAGCACCTTCGTCGACTCGTTAACTCGGCGAATTTACTGCACAGAATAATGAAATGTAGACGAACCATCACAATCTTACCTTTAGAGCGCAGAAAATGCAATCCTTACCGCTGCAGTTATGATTTTGTAATTGACGGAATGATCGTCGGAAGACATCGAGATGCCAGAGTACCTGTAATGTAGATCAGATCCAGACAAAAATTGAAACGATTGTTAGCAAGTAAGGATGCAACAAACAAGAATACAAAAATGACGAAAAGTGTAGCGACTAATTACAGTTGACATGCAAAGCAGCTGTAACGGAATTAGGTTCTAATGTGTTTGGTACGTATATGTAGTAATAACATTCCAGCTGCACAGTTAGCAATGCTCGCCGAGTCAGCATTAAACCAACAGGTACCGACATGGTTCAACATCCAGCTAGGAATAATCCGCTGAGTCGAAAAGCAACTACCGGGTACAGCATAGAACTCGGACCACAAGAGATAGGCTAATTTACTT
>NW_026457730.1:0-1544 GCF_943734635.1 Anopheles cruzii | reverse complement strand
CGGGGGGTATGAGCTAGTCCGGCCGTGAGGCATATGGAGGAGCTGGCTGGGTCGACAAACAATCCCGAGAAGTGCCTGGCGAAAAGGTCGCACACGCCATCTGGGGAAGTTGCCGTATCGCTACCTAGGGAGAGGGTGGTGGGGAGGTTAGGGGAGCCCCGCCGAGATTTAGCGAAACGCCAGAAGGATCTGGGGTCCACTGACAGCCTGGACTGCAGACGAGATAAATAAGAGAAATAGCGTGTACGATTGTAGACGCGATAAGCCTGAGAGGCGTACTTGAACAGCTGCTTGTGGTATGCAGAGCAATGCCTGCTATAGAGGCGGAGGGCGCGCCTCACGTCCGTCCTTAATGCACGCAGATGCCTGTCCGACCAGGGAGGTTTAGAGGGGGGGAAGGAGAGGAGGGCAACAGGAAGAAAGCATAGAACGTAGTGTGGCGGTAAACGTGTCCACGGCATCGTCGACCGAGGCGGCAGTGTCGATGAATGACCAATCGCTGTCCATCACCAGGTGGTTGAGTTTCACGAGGTCGCATCTAGCGAAATTCAGCCTTCGAGCCTCACCTGGAGCAGAGGACCGGTCCGGAGCCATTGGTCCACTAGGCGGTTGCCCAATGGAGAGCGAAAGCGCTGGATGGTAGCCATCCTCGGGGATGAGTAGGACGGCCGCTGCCTGGACGGCCACGCGCTCGGCGAAGTCGTTAGAGTCCGTGAAGATCAGGTCGAGCTGCCGGCCGTACTTGTTTTGGATGCCAGAGATTTGACGTAGACCGTTGACTGCAAGGCCGTCGAGGAAAACGGTTGTCGAGGCTCCGGCACTGGATGGAACATACGATGGTCCGTCCGGTGACCACGAGATGCTTGGAAGGTTGAAGTCGCCTAGTAGCAGCAAGTTGTCGTTCGGCCCCAAGCGCTCAGTGATTCGGCCGACGCACTCAGTGAGCCGCTCAAGAAACGGTCCAGTTGAGCTTCGGTCTGGTGGGATGTACACGGCCCCGATGAAGATCGAACGCGAACCGATCCAGATGCGCACCCAAACGAGCTCGAGTGACGAGTCGGAGAGGGTCACAGCGGACGAGCGCAAGCGGTCAGCACAAGCTATGAGTGTCCCACCGCCGCGGGAGCGAGTGCTGTTGCTGGCAGTCCGATCGCATCGATAGACCGAGAACGAGTCATCGACCACTAGTGCGGATGGGATGTCTGCGGTGAGCCATGTCTCTGTGAGGACCACGATGTCGTAGCCACCAGAAGGAACGGCTAGGCGGAAGTCAGTTAGTTTCGTCCGCAGGCCTCTTACATTCTGGTAATAGGCCACCAGTGACGGCGGTAATAGACCATCAGACCGGGGACGTGCGGTGGTGAATGTGTTGGCAAGAGGATTTAGAGGTGAGCTCCGGACGGATAGTCACTCCTGAGCCGAAGCTGCGGCCGGAGCCGGAGCCGGGGCCGGAGGTGGAGAGGCGGAGTGCCGCGGTCGCGATCTTAATCCCGATGATCTACTCTGGGCATCGTCCACTGCGGTGGAGCCATGATCACAGAAGT
>NW_026457729.1:0-1545 GCF_943734635.1 Anopheles cruzii | reverse complement strand
ACGAATAGAACAAACAATAAACAGTGAAAGCATTTTTTGAAGTGTAATGTATCAGCTTTAAAACGAGCCTAAACTTGAAACTGTACGATTGATACTTCACGAGATATCGATCACTAAAGGCATCTACCGTGAAAATAATGGATTTCTTTTTAGACTACCCAATATTACATGAAAAATGATGAATGACCTGCATTACACTTCTTTTTAACAAAGTCGACCAAATTGCAAAATTATTAGTACCATATCTTCTTCTCAATGTTCTCACGTGTTATGGTTATACGGGTATCCGATCACCAGAACGGTCAACAATATCTTGATCATCAGGAGTTGTCTGACGGGATTTGATCCTCATTTCACGGATATTTTCGCGTCAGCGGGGTATAGAAGATGGCTTCGTACGATGATCTTCCAAGGACACAGAACTTCGTAGTGGAAGATAGGATGAATTATTTTCGTGGCCAAAAACAAACAACGACAGCAACAACGGCTACCATCATATATATACAAAGTAAGAATGAGGAACCAAAGTAGCAAAATGCAAAAAGAATATCTTCAATTAAAGCATAGTACAGGATTTCATTTTATTAGTGTTTCATACGAGTTTTCGTTAAATTCAAAATGACAAAAAGACAATAGAAATATCAATGGTAGGTCGTGCACTGAAATAGAGAAAACATAAAAAAGTTAACAAAAACATCACAAACCCAATTTCGTCCGTTGGTTGTGGTCGACGATGAACATCCACGGTTCGATGAAAACTAATAGCTACAGTGCTCGATATAGTACATTTGGCTACATGTTGTTGCAAATTCAATGCGTAAGTGCAACATGTTTTAATCTACAGTCAAATGATATTTGTATGAACACACATAAAGAAGACACGATCATGTAAATGATAGTTGTAGCGAAATGTAAACATGTGATATCCCAAAGATACTCCAAAATATGGTATTCCACTCTACGGTGAAAAGAACAACACTAGTTTATGTTAGATTTCTTGTTGAGTAGTAAAAACATGATAACTTTTGGTTACTAAAGTAACGTGTATGAATATCGGATAATGATAACGTTTTTTAGCAATGTAAATCGAACAGTTTTACAGAATTGGGTATATCATCTGTTAGTTTGTATTAAAAATGATTCCTTCACATTCCGTGGGATATTGGGCGCCTCCATCAAAGAACTGGAGGGCCAGACGAACCGTAAATCCGAGCGTAAAAATGTCAAATCGTTCCCGCTCGTTTGTTCACAATGACATTTCATTTCGACAGTTACACATTGTCATTGGAGCAGTCCGTGGACACAGTTAATTTTGACACGTCGGAAACCACCGATGATGCTGGTCAAATCAACATACTAGAGACTAGGCGCTTTACTTTTATGTTTGGTACAAGAAAGTTTGAAAAAATCTACTTTGGGTGGAACGAAGATTCCGGGTTGGCTAAGTTGAAAATAAAAAAGTACGACCTTCTAATTATTCTCAATATTTTCTATACATAAACTTACTTAAATATACTTAAAAACATACATTACACTGTACGTATA
>NW_026457728.1:0-1545 GCF_943734635.1 Anopheles cruzii | reverse complement strand
GAAGCTTCTGTGGCAGGGAACACCATCACAGGTCCTGGCAACCCAGCATTAATTTCAGATCAAAACAATTTGGGTATCAAGTATGGCACCGAAGGCCCTAAATGGAATCAAAAGAATCCTAATGGTGAAGAAAAATCAGGACACCCAGGTAATCAATCTGTCTCCGCAGTTGGCGAGCAGCGACTGTTGAGGTCAAATAAGCGACGAAGTTCCTACTTAGTGCCTACAATGCAAATCACAAAAGTTACTCGTAATGTGCATACAAAAAAGCAAAAGCACCAGTGCCCCCATTGCTCCGCCACGTATCTAGACACATTCAAGCTGAAGATTCACATCCGTTTTCACACCGGTGAAAAGTCCTTCCAATGTGAAGTCTGTAGCAAAACGTTCCATACGGTAAGCAACCTGCGCGTCCACAAGAAAATTCACAACAAGGACCAACATAAGTGTCCTCACTGCCCTGGCAAATTCGCAAAGCAATCCCAACTTAAGGATCACATACGGACTCATACCGGCGAAAAGCCATTCCTATGTAAAATCTGCAGTAAAGCGTTCCATGCGGCAAACAACCTGCGCATCCATATGCAAATTCATAACAAGGACCAACATCAATGTCCTCACTGCCCTGGCAAATTCGCACTGCAATCCCATCTTAAGGATCACATTCGGACACATACCGGCGAAAAGCCATACGTGTGTAAAGTCTGTAGCAAAGCATTCCATGCAGCACACATCCTACGCATCCATATGCAAGTTCACAACAAGAACCGGCTTGAATGTCCTCAATGCCCTAGCAAATTTGCACGGCAATCCCATCTTAAGGATCACATTAGGACTCATACCGGCGAAAAGCCATTCGAGTGTGAAGTCTGTAGCAAAACGTTCCATGCAGCAAGCAACCTCCGCGCCCATATGAAAACACACGACAAGGACCAACCTGAATGTTCTTATTCCGCTCGCAAATTCGCACAGTAATCGATGCTTAAGAATCACATTGGCAATCACACCGGGGAATAGTCATTCCGGTATGAAGTTTATTGCATTTCAGACAAAAGCCTTTCTGCTTCAACCAATTAACCGATTCACCACACGGACAAGAACTTGCTACAGCGTTCTGAAATTGATAATAGGCAACAACCTAAATTTAATTTTATTTCATTAATTTGTGGCTATGTAGTAAACATCGATCTGAGATGTCTCTTATAGATCAATAAACGATAGCAATCACAAGCCAACCTTCGGCGTATATACTGACGTGTATTCCAACAGTGATGCACGCTTCCCCCAAAATTTAATCTGAAAATCCTGAGATACTGGTTTTTTTAAAACAGTAAAAAACTCGTCAAGAAGGAACACGATAGTTGTGATAAGGGGAACAGAATGACTAAAATAAGGTTTAAATAACGATCATCCACAAACATGTCCTGATTTTAAGCTTTCTGCATCTTTCTTAGGGCAATAATAAGATATTCCGGACACTTCAAAACACTGAAACAAACAATAAAAAAACGATTTCGTTCGAATGAACAAATTGACAGCATTTCG
>NW_026457727.1:0-1545 GCF_943734635.1 Anopheles cruzii | reverse complement strand
GAAGCTTCTGTGGCAGGGAACACCATCACAGGTCCTGGCAACCCAGCATTAATTTCAGATCAAAACAATTTGGGTATCAAGTATGGCACCGAAGGCCCTAAATGGAATCAAAAGAATCCTAATGGTGAAGAAAAATCAGGACACCCAGGTAATCAATCTGTCTCCGCAGTTGGCGAGCAGCGACTGTTGAGGTCAAATAAGCGACGAAGTTCCTACTTAGTGCCTACAATGCAAATCACAAAAGTTACTCGTAATGTGCATACAAAAAAGCAAAAGCACCAGTGCCCCCATTGCTCCGCCACGTATCTAGACACATTCAAGCTGAAGATTCACATCCGTTTTCACACCGGTGAAAAGTCCTTCCAATGTGAAGTCTGTAGCAAAACGTTCCATACGGTAAGCAACCTGCGCGTCCACAAGAAAATTCACAACAAGGACCAACATAAGTGTCCTCACTGCCCTGGCAAATTCGCAAAGCAATCCCAACTTAAGGATCACATACGGACTCATACCGGCGAAAAGCCATTCCTATGTAAAATCTGCAGTAAAGCGTTCCATGCGGCAAACAACCTGCGCATCCATATGCAAATTCATAACAAGGACCAACATCAATGTCCTCACTGCCCTGGCAAATTCGCACTGCAATCCCATCTTAAGGATCACATTCGGACACATACCGGCGAAAAGCCATACGTGTGTAAAGTCTGTAGCAAAGCATTCCATGCAGCACACATCCTACGCATCCATATGCAAGTTCACAACAAGAACCGGCTTGAATGTCCTCAATGCCCTAGCAAATTTGCACGGCAATCCCATCTTAAGGATCACATTAGGACTCATACCGGCGAAAAGCCATTCGAGTGTGAAGTCTGTAGCAAAACGTTCCATGCAGCAAGCAACCTCCGCGCCCATATGAAAACACACGACAAGGACCAACCTGAATGTTCTTATTCCGCTCGCAAATTCGCACAGTAATCGATGCTTAAGAATCACATTGGCAATCACACCGGGGAATAGTCATTCCGGTATGAAGTTTATTGCATTTCAGACAAAAGCCTTTCTGCTTCAACCAATTAACCGATTCACCACACGGACAAGAACTTGCTACAGCGTTCTGAAATTGATAATAGGCAACAACCTAAATTTAATTTTATTTCATTAATTTGTGGCTATGTAGTAAACATCGATCTGAGATGTCTCTTATAGATCAATAAACGATAGCAATCACAAGCCAACCTTCGGCGTATATACTGACGTGTATTCCAACAGTGATGCACGCTTCCCCCAAAATTTAATCTGAAAATCCTGAGATACTGGTTTTTTTAAAACAGTAAAAAACTCGTCAAGAAGGAACACGATAGTTGTGA
The DNA here is from genome assembly GCF_943734635.1 of Anopheles cruzii. Taxonomy (NCBI): domain Eukaryota; kingdom Metazoa; phylum Arthropoda; class Insecta; order Diptera; family Culicidae; genus Anopheles; species Anopheles cruzii. The sequence goes on along the minus strand of NW_026457727.1, from coordinate 178 downwards.
TAAGGGGAACAGAATGACTAAAATAAGGTTTAAATAACGATCATCCACAAACATGTCCTGATTTTAAGCTTTCTGCATCTTTCTTAGGGCAATAATAAGATATTCCGGACACTTCAAAACACTGAAACAAACAATAAAAAAACGATTTCGTTCGAATGAACAAATTGACAGCATTTCG
>NW_026457726.1:0-1546 GCF_943734635.1 Anopheles cruzii | reverse complement strand
GAAGGTGAAGGGCGGCACCTCAATCACGGCGACGGCGAAGTACCTTCCTTCCTTGCTCCGGAGGAACCGAGAAGACGTGCCACGCAACCGGAAACCCAAGACCCGGCGGACTCTTGTTTGTTTTGACATTGTCAACCTTTCTTTCCCACTCCTTCGAGCATGCTCTCTCTCTCTCTCCCGTTCGAGTCTCTCCCGTAAACGCTCACCCTCATTATGGGGCGTTTAGTGGGTAATCTATCAAAATATGTCAATATCAAGCCAACCGCGAGCCAGCCGATCAATCGAAGGGCTTTACCCGATGCCCGTTGGCATGGCGGTCCATCGTCGAAACATCGACACTATCAGTGGCACTTAGGGCGCTACCCTTCGATTTTCGCGCATTTTCTTTGGCGACTTCAGTGGCGGACAGGAAAACCCACCCAAGAGCGTCATGGACATAGACACTGATAACGATCCCCCGGGCGTTTGGTAGGTAATGCTTTCGGTGCGATGCGATACGGTGTTCCCACGTGCTTTTCTATGGCTTGTTGGTCTTGAGAAGTCATTTCGGTCCCTTTCGGACCTTGGTCGTATTCCAAACGAATTAGCTATTGAAGTCATTGCACCAACAACGATCTATAGTCAGGGGATCGTCACACATTGTAGCAAATAATGTCAAGGACTAAGGCAGGCATCCCCGGCGCTAATGTGCCATTTTAATCCGTTTCTAAATTTTACGGTCCTCACCCTACGCTCTGCGGTCCACCTTCCCCAACTCCACGCCAACCCATAACTGTTTGATTGCCACGGTGAGCCCCATTGTGCCCTTCCAAGTGACGCTTTCGCGCTTTGCCTAAAAATTTATCATTCCCAAGGCCCCCGATCCGCGAACCGATAACTCGCCGGAGGGGCCCGTTCGCGGGTGGCCGTGAACCTACCCACCGGCCCGTTATATCCTCGCAAATGCCTAAAGTATTCAATCACATGCGGAACGGGCCAAAAATGGAGGCCTCGTTTGCTTCATCGTCCGAGGCCGCTTTGGGTGGAGACCATTTTTCATCGTGCCAGTCATCCTTCCGGAGCTTACGGGCATGTGTGTGTGTGTGTGTGTGTGTGTATGGGTAGGGTGTAATGTTGGAAGAGTGATGGACTCGTCACACGACGGTGGCCATCGGTAGCAAACGGAACGCCTACAAACCTCCCAGCCATCGCCAGTAACGATGATGACGTTTCACACTCTCACCGGAACGGAACACCGGAAGCGAAGACTGCACTGTAGGTGAAGACGAAGGGGGATAGGGTGGACCCGTACGGGTGGTGATTGGAAGGATGATGTTTATTCTAAACCCCATTTCGTTGACAGTTTTTTTGGCGGTCGAACTGCAAACCACTTTCTACGAAACGTCGTTTTTCGTATCGCGTGTTAGGCGTTGATACTTTTTTTAATCATTATCTAGAATCAATAGACTAAAAACTGTCAAGTAGTTACATGATGCAGTAACAACACCAAATAAATAAATCTGTTACCAATAGCCGCCGATATTGGTAGAGCCAGCTAGCCGCCAGC
>NW_026457725.1:0-1546 GCF_943734635.1 Anopheles cruzii | reverse complement strand
ATATGCGGTTTCTAGGTTAGTGGGTTCTGGGGATTGACCTTGACAGTACTGAACCGCAAGCAAGTTCCTCCTTTCTGTTCTTAGAACTGTTATCGATAGACGGTGGTTTAATTTAAATAAAACAGATAATCGCCATTAAGGGTCGGAGTTATAAAATTTTGTGTAATGGCAAAAAATCCACTCCTCTCTTGGCAGTTCCATTTACCGACAGTACTCCCGCTTGGGTGCAGTTAGAAGTTCACAATTGATTTCTACCTTTCATGTGAAAGTAACTCGTAAACCCAACTTGGACAGGCTAACAAAAAAGTTCGTAATGAGTTTTATAAAGATCTTTTAAACTTGTCTATAGGCCTGATTATCATTCTCTAATTGACTACTCAAGCGGTCATCTGAGTTCACTTTGGTATTACCCGAACAAAATGGTAACTCAGTTTCTCCATACTGAGAAGAAAAATTTCACGGCGAATTGTTTTCTCGCCAAAGGGTAGAAAGAGAACGCGACAGTGAGCAGTATTTTCTCTCTCTGTCACGCTAATATAGCGTCCAGTTCGGCACTCAAACTGTTAGAAGAAATTTTCAACAGTTCAAATTTTCAGCGTAGAAGGCACGACGTCAAAAGGAAATCGACATCGCATCATCGACGTAAAAATAGTGTTAAATAGTGAATTTTGAGCTGTTGCTTATTTCGGTAAGTAAATTTAAGCATCGGGAAGCATTTCTCGATAAGTATTTACTTATAAATAATGAAAGTGCACCGCATTTGTTTACATTTTTAGCTGACCAGTGTCATCGTGCCATTGGATGCCAGCGACGCAGCGAACGATGCAATTACGATGCAGCGGATGATAAATGATGCTGGGAAATCTGCGATGTAGTGTAACTTAGACATACCCCCCGATTACGGTTTTCAAGTACTTGAGTTGTCAATCTCAAATGGCAAACTCAAGTGTCGGCATTACGGTTTTCAATTAGAGAAGCTCCGAGTGCTAAATGTGCTAAAATGTGCTAAAAAGCTTAAATGTGAAAGCTTTTCAAGCTCTTTGAGTACGAACTGTCATTTCTGGTGCATTTTTGTAAACATTGCACACACAGATACACATACACAGGTAGCAGTTCAGCTGTGCGTGCGATTTTTGCTATTACATTTCTGAAATTTTTAGATCTGTAAAAGGTTGTAACTCGAAATATTGTAAGCTGGCGGATCACCGAGGTCACGAGTACAAGTTTGCGCACGAAATAGCGAACGAAATGCGCGACGGCCTGTGTGGTTAGTTCCGGGTCACACAGCGAGTTCGGCTGCTAGCTGGGCCCGTTTTCCAACGCGATGTAAGTGATCGGTGATCGGCAAGCAACGTTCGGATTCGGTGCGGCTCTGTCGCAGGCCATAATAACGAGACAGTTGTTGGTTCAACGTTTACGCGTTTACAATTACGCGTTCTCGGTGTACATGATTATTTGTTCTTGGTGTACACAAATGTGTGAGCTACTGAGTTCCCTATCTATCTATCTATCTATCTATCTATTGGTGGCGCGAACGCCCGATTCG
>NW_026457724.1:0-1546 GCF_943734635.1 Anopheles cruzii | reverse complement strand
CTGTGTGTGTGTGTGTGTCGGACGAAGAGTTACTGTACCTGTGTAGGACCCGTTTCTTCTGCAAATAGTCCAGGGCCGACCCAAGCTCGCACACCAGCAATGCGACACTCGTCTCCGAAAACTCCACCTGTGTTGGGAGATGGGGGCGTTAGGAAGTCGATCAAAAACGGATAGAACGGATCAAGGATCGATGGCTACCGAGGGAACTTACCTGATGCTGCAGATGGTAACGCAGATCACCGCCGGCCAGCAGATCGCACACCATAAACAGATCCTCCTCGTCTGAGGACAAAAAAAACGGAACGTTCAATAAACATGTGGCTATGGAGCCTGTGCAACTATGACGCCCTTTCTGGCGTCCTCACCTTGGAAGGAAAACCAGAGATTCACCAGAAACGGATGCTCGAGCGAAGCGAGCAGCTCCACCTCCTTCAGCACACCGCCCAGTGCGCCACGCCCGATGCACATGCTGCGGCTGACGTACTTCATTGCGAACAGGTTACCGCTGTCCTTCTTCTGCACGATGCAGACCTGCGAAACGGAAAATTCCTTCCTCAATCACAAACGGCCGTCACCTTCAGGTGAGTAGCCCCAGTAGCCTCACCGCGACTTTATTGCACCCGCGTGCACCCGCTCACCATCTCCACGCACCGCCCCTGCAATGGCTTTCCCCAGCCCCCGCGGCGGCGGCGAGAGATTTATTTTTCAATTACGTTCCTGTTCATTGTTTTCTGCTTCTCCTCACTGACTCACGGCTTCGAAGGGTCTTCCCGCTCTGAATGGAGATGGATGAGACCGACTTCGGACTTTTCCTTCGGTTTGATCCCTGGCCCTAGCTGTTATCTCATTACATCTTCGCTCCGCTCCCTACGCCTTGATGAAATGTGTATCTCACTGTGCACCAACACCAACCGGCGACATGAAAGGTGACCACACCTAGCAGGGTGGCTGAGAAATGGATAGGCCCGCGTGCAACCGTTAGCTGGAACGGTCACGAAGTCCCGAGTAATCGCCGATTACTTATTCTTCTTCTTATTGGGCCGCAACCGGTCTGAACGGTTTTAGCCTACACCGAGAGACAATGTTAATCTCTGATGCTTTCCGTAACGGTTTGTTCTTACGGGCGGGGTCCCGCGCCAACCGATGAAATCATTGATGGACAATCCCATCGACAACAATTAACGCATTTGAAGCAAAGCTTTGGGCGACGACGACGACGACGAGAATGGGATTAAAGGCACAATAAGCTGATTTTCCAAAATAACAACCCCACATCGCAAAACCGGCCGAAACCGATCCCGAAAATGTCGGATGGGAACTGTATTCACCAGATGTTGCTCTTCGGACTTCGGAGTATTTCGTTCCGTTGCATGAGTACCGATTTGGCAGCACAGCGGTTCACTTCTTATGAAAGTATTGAAAAACAAGGTCTCTCACTGGATCGCTCCTAAAGATGAGGCGTTCTATCGACACGGAATTGCCTTGAAAGATGGGAGAAAGTAGTAGCTAACGACGGACAACACTTTGATGAAGGTAGTCATACGTT
>NW_026457723.1:0-1549 GCF_943734635.1 Anopheles cruzii | reverse complement strand
AGACATTTGAAGAACTGGAACAGCACGAGACGGATCGACGTGTTCGAACAGCTCGTGGAGACAACGCATCGGATAAAGTCAGCGATGGGGATGGCACCGGTCGGTCCGATTTACGACATCGAAGCAGCGGAAGTGCCTGCAGCAATCTCGCCGGCTCCGGTGGTGCAACGAAACACAAAAATAGCAGTAGCAGCTTAGTGCAACCTCAGCATGTCGTACTTGCATGTACTTATGGCTTGGCTAACAGCAACATTGATTACATTACCGTAATCGCGATCATTATTGCCATCATTACACTGTTTGCACTTATAGTACTCTAGGCCGAACGAACAATCGGGGGGTTCTGGGAGCACGGACTATGATTGGGTTTCCAAGACTACATAGGGGCCGATAGATGGCCGAACCTGTTGACTCAATCATTGACTGATAATCACTATCCCACACCTTGCGTTCGGTGTCGGGTGATTCACTTACATTCCATCACCGTATCCAGTTTCTTGAGAGAACGAATCTCTTGCGAGGCTTTTGTTGGTTGGGCACCAAAAGCGTCGTCGAATGAGATTTTGAATTCTCTTTTCATCCACTTTCAAGGATGTTTCTGTCTCAAGAACGTTCTAGCTGAGGCTGGGACTTTAGTGTCACTCTATTACTCTCTGGGTTGAGGTTGAAACACTCTACGCACTACGCACTATCAGCAACAATCAGCAATTTTGTTAATTTCTCAATAGACCACTATCCCACTTGGTACCAACACTTGATGTCATGCAATATCATTCCTCTTTATGTTAACTGTCGTTGAGCCGGGTGTGGTCTAAAGATGATCGCACGCTATATTTCATACTTTGTTGTTACATGTTGCTCCTTTGTTACCCCTCCGACCGGTTCCGACCAGCAGCAGCGGAAGAAACAGATTTGCATCCGAGCACCACAGACAGCAGCATAGAGTCATTGCCGAAAACCGCCGGCAATCCGCTGATACCGTGTATTTGTAGTCCGCGGCAACCCGCACAACCCGCCGAGTGCAGTAATCCGACGGAATCGCCACCGGCTTCAATCGACACCATTAGCAGTCGTGTCCCAGAGAAACGCTTTAAGCAAACCGTTTGCTCCAAAGAGAATCGCACCACCCATACCAATCGGGACTCGAACGGAGCATTGCAGAACTTGTGTTTCTGTTTGCTATAGAACCATGATCCGCCCAAAACTTTGCTGCTTTCGGGTGCCGAGAACTGAAAAATGTAATAAGTTATTTTAAAAAGCTTTTAGTTGTTACCGATCGTTGTGCATCGTTGGGGTTGTTTCTCCTGATGGTACCAGACAATGTCTATCGGTAAAAGTTCAATTCCGTAGCGTCCCAAGACGGCGCACGCAATCGGCAATCGTTCAGCAATTGTAAAGTTATCATCTTTCCACCTTCCAGCTTTGTCACTAGTTTCTGGAGACTGTTATTATGTGCCAATGAATTGTTATCGTTATTGCGCTGCCGTAGCTGGCAGTGGACATTCTTAAAGCGTGGCGATGGAAGAAAAGAATGAAGTGTTTTCTGCAA
>NW_026457722.1:0-1550 GCF_943734635.1 Anopheles cruzii | reverse complement strand
CACAACATCGGTTAAGAACGTCGCCAACGGCGTTGGCTGTTCTCCAAGACGCCTGTACTTTTGGGGGTTGCTCGCTGACGAAATCGGCAACGTTTCGTGGCTCGCAGTCTTCCCACCCACAAAAGCACACCACGTGTCGGGCACAATCGGTGTTTCCCCCCACGGTGCACCTCGTGCAATCGTAAAACCCGCACTGCTCGCCGGAAGCCTTCACTAAAGTTCTGGCGTGAGCATCGGTTATCACCGTGCGGGGTTTCACGCGCAGCTCCTTTCCGTTTACCTGTAGGTGCGTTCGGTGCAACTACAAACGGCGGACCCTGCTCAGCAAGCTCAGCCTCTAGACTTTCGCCGATCATCCGACACCGATCCTCCCTGTTCGGGCGCACGCGCGATCACCCGAACAGGGAAGCGCTATGCCCGACGTGGGCACGTATCTCTCTTTTCTCTCAGCGTCAAGTAAGCGACAAAGTGTGATAATTTTGTGATACAACGCTCAATAAATTAGGTGTTACACCAAACGAATTTAACCCCTAAACTGGTTTGCTAACTTGCCAGCGGAACCTAATCGACATGAATGTCGTATTCGAGTTCCTCCAAGTCGCTGGACAAGTTCGCAATAATACTCTTTGCTGAAATGTATACATGTAATTTTACTCTCAACTGTTTATTACACTACACACTAGCTTCACGGGCTAGTTCTCTGATTGACGTCTTTACTCCGGACTTGTTTTCTTTCACCAAGGTCCACAGCTTCTCAGCGGTGCCTCTGGCTACCACCAGTCGCGGAGCTCCATCTGCTCCTAATGGCAGCAAGGGCGCCTCCTGGTGCCCGCTAGCCGATGCATCCTTTCTTTCCTTATTCTCCTCCATTTTTCTTCTCGTGCACATCGTATCATTTCTCTCCTAATGACAACAAACGTTGCTCCTGGCGTCCGCTAGCCGGAGCATTCTTTTCCTCCGTCGGGTCCGCATCGTTAGCTTTCATGGAAATCCGTTGTCGCATGTAGTCCGGACACCGCGGACACCTTTCACCGTCACTGGCTACGACTTCGAGCGTTGACCTTCCCGGTGGAGATCGGGCCAGCTTCCGACTTCTGGCGAAAACGAGGGTTGCGTGAGGGCCATTTCCTCTCATTTTTGTACGCTCTAGGTTCAATCCTGATACGGGTCGTACGACCTGGGACCGTAGCGGTGGTTATTGGATGGAGCTGCACAGTGTTTCTCGAAGCACTGCTCCAAGTTCATCCAGGAAGGCTGTTCCTGTGTAATATAATAATTATAATAAGTAAAAGAAACACTTACACTTACCACAACCTTACCATACCTGTTTATCATCGCTGGAACTGGAACATATACGCCTTCGTCTGGATACTGGCATCTTGTGGACGGCGCGATTTGATGAGAACTTTTCCACGTCCGTCCGTCCGTCCGGCCGATTGTCCGATTCAGTGATTTTTTATGTGAAAGGTGGTATTGCTGAGAGATGACGAATTGACCTGACTGCCTTCTTGTTCTCGGCTCAGTGATTGGGTGCCACGGTTGCCGAAAAT
>NW_026457721.1:0-1551 GCF_943734635.1 Anopheles cruzii | reverse complement strand
AAAGAGAAGCCAACAATTGTTTGCTGTTGCGTGCTCTGTCTGTCCCGTTGCATATGAAAAAAAACACATTGTGCGTATTGTGGCTTCATTGTGACGCGATCGGATTATAAAAAGTATCCTATGTTACCCCCTTTGATCTAAGCTACCTCCACACCAATTTTCAGCCAAATCGGTTCAGCCGTTCTTGAGTTCTGAAAAGAAAACCATTAAGGCGGTACTCTTTTATATATATAGATAGATAGATGTAGCTTTCGATACAAATGGATGTTCCGATTACTATTCCAATGGCACCCTTATTTTGGCAACTGACGTCTTTGGACCTAATCTGTTGGCGACAATGTTGGTATCTCATAGGAGTCAACGTAGACGAATGATCTGCAAATGAACCACATGTTTATAGGAATGGAGTATCCAAAATTATTTAGTGCCATTCTGTTTAAAAAATGAAGACATTATTTACAAACATTTTACGGGGCTCTGGTCTTTGGTTAACTTGTTTGGTCCTGCATTCTTGTTCTAGTTAGAGGCAATTTAAACGGAATATTATTCCACAGTAATTAGTTTTAGTCCCAAAAATGTCCCTCGTACCCTCGTAGCCCCTCAATTTTGCAACTATTAAAAAGTGGATTTTGAAGGGAAAAGAATTTTTGAGCCTAAGCCGCGAGAGCCAGTCGATCCTACGTACTTTGGGTTGTCCCAGCCAACAACTGTATTTGAGTTTGAGAAGCGATCATTGTGGTTTAAGAAAAATATTTGGAAAAACACTAAGGCCATTTCTGGCCATTATCAGAAAATGCTAAAATCCAACACAAGAAAGTCCTTTTCTATTATCCAACAGTCTTCAATTCCAAAAAGGTTTGGGGAATGCAGGTACATTGTTGTACACAATAGTTGACATTTGCTTTGATGAACTCGAAACGACACCGATTGCGTCCCGTTAGCAATTCTGTTCCCCAATTCTGTACCACTACAATTGTTTCCCGACAAGAACGAGGATTAGCCCGAATTTTTCGGACCCACTTTTCTTTCATTCTTGATTCACCAGCTTGCTGTCTTCGTGGCGGCGGGCATCTCTTGAAATGTGGACCACACGAAAGGGCACCACCGCTACCCAATTGGAGACCGTTTCACAGGCACGAAATTTATCAGATTACGATTTTCTTTTCATTCACGGAACGATGCATGGAATAATGTAATTATTTTCAACCGCTCCGTCCGTCCGGTGCCGTACGCGATGCCAGGCGATGCCGTCGACTGCGATGATCGAAGTCCGCCATCCCGACACTTGTGTCCCCGAACTGTGTGGTGGTGGTGGTGTTTCGGGAAAAACGGTGCCCGGGGCGCCGGGGTTCGGTGGAAATAATTTCTGTAACAACCAGAGCGGGACCCGGGACCTCACGGTGTCGACCGTGGCGCAATCGCTACAAATGACTGCAAGAACGTGAAGATGAAGTCAAATGTGATCGCGCATAAATTATAAGCACTCAGCATTCACCCCAGCACTCGGGACCGAAGTCATCGATGTCTCGTTCCTGTCGCCTAGGCGATGGC
>NW_026457720.1:0-1551 GCF_943734635.1 Anopheles cruzii | reverse complement strand
GGTTTCATACAAGGGATTGCAACGATATATCGCTACGTGTAAACGGCCCTTAACACTGAACACTGCTATCCTTCAAAGAGCCTCCGGCATTCTCCTGTTAACATAATACAGTTCCTACTAAAGAAGATTAAATTAACCTTTACGTTAAGGGTAGATAATTTAAGTATTTTTATTTCCTTGAGCATCCACTTGACTTGGTAAAAAGTTAATGCTATTTCCAACATCCTCTTTGATTGACTTTCAATACATCTTCTTAATTCCACGATGATGAAATCATTATGACCATAGTGAACGCATATTTCTTTGACATTAAGGAACCCGCTTTCGGACCAATAACAACATCCCTCAAAAGCGATCCCGCCAAACACAACTTTCTTTGCGAAGTATCCCGCCCGAAGTAAAGGTTAGCAGTGGTTGTTTTAAATGTCTTAGATTTACGTTCGCCTCATTCGGAAGCACCCACGATCAAAACCCGGTCACGTAAAAGCGATTGTGGTCGAATGAAAAGGGCTTTCCGCTGTTTTCCGGTACCCTGTAATGAAAAATTAATCCTCAACTTTACAAACCGGCACTCCTTCGATTAACGTTTGACGGCACCGGGGACAGTGGCTGGTCTGGGCGCAATAAAAATAATTCTCACGGATTTATTTCCGAACCGACTTCCGACCGGGGTTGCTTTTTTATCGCTCCCCAAGGCACCCTTAGAGCAGCCGGCCGCAAATGGGCACACCGTGGGCCGAGCATAACTCCTGCGCCGCCTAAGTATCCGAACGGCGGTGGTGAATTCAAGGCAAACTTCTTATCACCCCAGGCTAGCCCTCGGTGTAGTTTCTTAAGAGCAGCACCGCAGGACCTCCCAGGCAGCATCTTTCTTCCGAACTAATTAATGTCTGTCTGGCCGACTGGAGCATTATTGAACTGTGCCGGTCCGTAACGCCGGTTACAGGTGTCGTGAACGAAATACAGGCGATAGTAGACGGGTAGTCGGTAGCAACAAGCGTTCGAACTGCCTGAAAGTGCCGTCTCAGCTTTCTGGCCACTCTGGCCACTTAATCCTTTAGGAAGAAAAAGAGCCACGACGTGCAATTACCGTACTGCGCTTAAAAATGGAAGCCCGTAGTAATATGACAAATTTAAATAGCTTCAATCGTCCATTCGCATGTCGTGTGCTGCACTGTTCTACGAAAATCCGCTACCCAGCCTCATAATTCACGAATTGTTTCAAAAAAGTTGAACATTGACCGAGACTCTGAGAAAGTTAATCATTCAATCGATTATTTTACTTTGCTTATAAAAATAAGCACATTAAAGTGTTTGTGACACATTTTTGAAAAAGGCATTCGAAGAATTTCGTTTCTCCAAGAACTATTGCTAGTGGTTTGGTTTTATTTTCTTAATCTTACAATCCGGTTTTCGGCCGGAAACGCCACGTTTGGTCGCAAATTCTGGTCTCGGCAGTGTTCATTTTTGCATTACTCCGCGCGTACGTTCAGAAGCTAGAGGTTTTTTTATCGCGCACAGTAAAGTTGGAAAGTTCAGAAAGAAAATCAC
>NW_026457719.1:0-1551 GCF_943734635.1 Anopheles cruzii | reverse complement strand
GGCTGATGAAATAATCTTGCTAAATGCAATAAAAAAGTTGAATGAGCTTTTCGCCGCTCACAAGCAGCACCTCGGCCAAGAGACGGCCGTTTTTCTAGCCGAATTTCCCAGCCCAGCCTGGCTGTTTTTTTGGCTCCCTGAAAACTGCTCAACTACGCCGCTCAACCCACCAATCCCCCGTCGTTTGTATCCATTGCCGGGGCGCGTTTCGCGAAAGTTCCACGCTCGGCGCTCGTCTCCTAAGTAGCCTTCGCTGTTTTTGCTGTGGGGCCGCCAGCAAGCCCAGCGCATCAGTCGGGTCGGGGACAATTTTGAGGCCGTGTTCCGGTCCGGCCGCAACCTCAACCGGCGTCAACGTTTTACAGTTCTCGCGGCTCGCGCGAAGCCAAACACTTTTCCCCGAAATGAAGGGGCATTTCTTTCGTGCATGCGGGACCCAAGAACCCAAGAAAAAAAAACGAACGAAACGCGAATACACTGAGACGCGTATACGTAAAGGTCTCCGTGTATTGTGTTGGTGTGCCTTCCCCCGCACTTGTAGCCTGTTGTAGCCTTGTGCCTAGCCTGGCGTTAATTCCGAAGCGCGCAAAATTACGGGCGCTTCGCGTGAATCGGAGGCGTCCTTTCCGAGCCGGCTGCGGTCGGTAGGAATGGCCGCTAAATGTGTTAGCATATTTTCACGCCGGTTTATAATTTGGAGCCCGCCGGGGGAAGGCTGAGGCGCTAATCAGGAAAAGAAACTGGTTAACGCTGCCACAAAAAACTCAAAACCGGAAGTTCCAACGACCTTCGGGAAGCGTTCGGGCACGGCCAGGCTCAGGAAAGTGGCCGACCCTGGCCGTGAACGATTCTGATTACCGTAGCGAGGGACCAGGCAAACATTTTGCTTGTGCCCAACGGTGGGATTTGCATAAATGCGTTGGGAGTTTTGGTTTTGTATTGATAAATTCACAACAAATCAAAAACCACGGAGGACGCTTAGGGGTTGCTATACATTGACTCAAACCACCCACAAAAGCAGCGTTCGGATGGGGCCAGCAGCGGCGATAATGTCGCTCTTGTGATACTGCCGGAGGTTCTTGATAATTGCACCACTAAGCAGTGCAGGAGTTCCGCAGCTTAGCGCATCCTTCAGCGTGGGACTTGGGCCAGAAACGGCCAGATACCGTAACAAAAAACTAAATAAATAAATAAATAAAACACAAAAAAGTGGCATTTCGGGCTCGAACACGGCGAAGAAATTGACGTGAAGCGACGTCGGTGTCTCGCGCACCAAACGGCTGGGCTGGGCGCTGGGCCACACACCCGTTTCCTGGCCAACTTCACCCGGTCGTCGCGGTCGCGTCCGGTCGCGAGAGCCTGGGACACTCGGCGTAAGCGGGCGAAGATTGATTAAATTTGGGAAAGAATTTAGCAACAAACCCGACAAACCCCGGGCGGCCCAAGGACGGCTTGGAATAAAAGTGGACCGGAAGGCGAGGGCCGGAGTTTTAATGCAAAACCGGAGTGGCACCGGAATTTCCGGAACCCACACACACACACACACACACA
>NW_026457718.1:0-1552 GCF_943734635.1 Anopheles cruzii | reverse complement strand
ACATGCTCATTCTTTTCTCGTAGCGTTTGTTAAAGTTGCTTTTCTGAGCCTACATTTGAGTCAACATCTTCTCTCTTTGTTGCTTTAGTTTTGTGCTTGAATTATGAATATCTGCTACGTGTTTGTGTTTGATTTATTCAAATATGCACAAGCTTCAACTCTTTGTTGTGTTGATTGTTCGTTCGTTTCGTTTATATTTACGTTTATGGTTTTGTTTGGCCTTTTTAGCAGTTTTTTCTTCTCATTTACATCATCTTTGTTCTTTCTTCATATTTTAAGTAGTATCTTTCAGAACGTTTGCTATTTTGAACTCTTCAGTGTTTTATTCTCTTGCTCTCTGTTTTTTTGTCTTTTTTGGATGTTAAGTTATTTTAGTTCTTGAATTATGAGCCATCAACATGCTTTTACGTATTCTTTCGAAAAAGAGCTTAGTTTTCCGGTGCGATCTCGCAGTTCTCGTTACGATGTTCTGATTTGTTTGCACAGTCAATATCCTGGTTCGCGATTGTTCCACCCGGCCCATAAATCCCCGTAATTCGTGGATTCGATTTACTGAAATCCTACAATTACCACCAACACCACCACCACTAAAATCCACCTCCTTAATATCCCAACCCAACACCCCACACAAAACCGGGGTGTAGTCGTTGGCCACCGGGGTCGTTGATTGTGCACCGCCGCACAGCCCATCGAGCGGCGCTCCCGGTTATAAATACAGGACTCAGGCATTACGCTTAATGTGTTCCGGCAGTTCGATCGGTTGTCGCGGGGCGTCAGCCTCGACAAGGCGGGGCCAAAAGCCTGCCAGCTGTGTGCGACTTTATGGTGCAATCGTAAAGCCGTTTACTTCACGGGCCGTGGCCGTGGCAAATGACAAGCCCGTAAAGTGGCCACCACGCCGCCAAAGTGCGGCGGTGGTGGTTGGCGTGAATACTTCATTTCCTAATAACAGCGCGCACTAAAAGTGATTGCCTCCTCACGGGTAGCCATTTCCCGGGCGGGAGCCGGGGGCGCAAGCGTCTCATTCAGCGTAATTGTCTCACACTTTGACGGCGGAATTGTGTCGCGTGTTTTTTAAGCCCCAATAAAGTGTCGCCCGTGAGCACTGGGCCATCAGCTGGAAGGGTGCGTTGCCACACAAACACACACAAAAAACTATCGGTCTTTTGCGTGGATTGAACTGCGACAGCCGGAGACAGGGCTCAGGATGAAAGCTATGCCTTTCGATTTCCCAGCCCGAGGTTTGTTGCAAAAGTACGAACAATTTTGCGACAATTTCTGAGCCCTTTCGCAGCGATTGGCTTGATGTTTCAGGTAGTGGCTCGAGGAAATGGACGGATGTTTCTTTCCTCCGGTAAGCGGCTTTTCCATGGACGGCGCTCGCTCGTGACGCTCGTCGGCTTTTCTTGTTTAGAAGCGTTTAGCACCTCAAGCGTTGTCAGCGCCAACTCTTTTTTTGATCAACCATGTTCACTTGCAATTTCGGGTGCTGTAATTGTGTACTCCGTGTGTGTGTGTGTGTGTGTGTGTGTGTGTGTGTGTGTGTGTGTGT
>NW_026457717.1:0-1552 GCF_943734635.1 Anopheles cruzii | reverse complement strand
ACATGCTCATTCTTTTCTCGTAGCGTTTGTTAAAGTTGCTTTTCTGAGCCTACATTTGAGTCAACATCTTCTCTCTTTGTTGCTTTAGTTTTGTGCTTGAATTATGAATATCTGCTACGTGTTTGTGTTTGATTTATTCAAATATGCACAAGCTTCAACTCTTTGTTGTGTTGATTGTTCGTTCGTTTCGTTTATATTTACGTTTATGGTTTTGTTTGGCCTTTTTAGCAGTTTTTTCTTCTCATTTACATCATCTTTGTTCTTTCTTCATATTTTAAGTAGTATCTTTCAGAACGTTTGCTATTTTGAACTCTTCAGTGTTTTATTCTCTTGCTCTCTGTTTTTTTGTCTTTTTTGGATGTTAAGTTATTTTAGTTCTTGAATTATGAGCCATCAACATGCTTTTACGTATTCTTTCGAAAAAGAGCTTAGTTTTCCGGTGCGATCTCGCAGTTCTCGTTACGATGTTCTGATTTGTTTGCACAGTCAATATCCTGGTTCGCGATTGTTCCACCCGGCCCATAAATCCCCGTAATTCGTGGATTCGATTTACTGAAATCCTACAATTACCACCAACACCACCACCACTAAAATCCACCTCCTTAATATCCCAACCCAACACCCCACACAAAACCGGGGTGTAGTCGTTGGCCACCGGGGTCGTTGATTGTGCACCGCCGCACAGCCCATCGAGCGGCGCTCCCGGTTATAAATACAGGACTCAGGCATTACGCTTAATGTGTTCCGGCAGTTCGATCGGTTGTCGCGGGGCGTCAGCCTCGACAAGGCGGGGCCAAAAGCCTGCCAGCTGTGTGCGACTTTATGGTGCAATCGTAAAGCCGTTTACTTCACGGGCCGTGGCCGTGGCAAATGACAAGCCCGTAAAGTGGCCACCACGCCGCCAAAGTGCGGCGGTGGTGGTTGGCGTGAATACTTCATTTCCTAATAACAGCGCGCACTAAAAGTGATTGCCTCCTCACGGGTAGCCATTTCCCGGGCGGGAGCCGGGGGCGCAAGCGTCTCATTCAGCGTAATTGTCTCACACTTTGACGGCGGAATTGTGTCGCGTGTTTTTTAAGCCCCAATAAAGTGTCGCCCGTGAGCACTGGGCCATCAGCTGGAAGGGTGCGTTGCCACACAAACACACACAAAAAACTATCGGTCTTTTGCGTGGATTGAACTGCGACAGCCGGAGACAGGGCTCAGGATGAAAGCTATGCCTTTCGATTTCCCAGCCCGAGGTTTGTTGCAAAAGTACGAACAATTTTGCGACAATTTCTGAGCCCTTTCGCAGCGATTGGCTTGATGTTTCAGGTAGTGGCTCGAGGAAATGGACGGATGTTTCTTTCCTCCGGTAAGCGGCTTTTCCATGGACGGCGCTCGCTCGTGACGCTCGTCGGCTTTTCTTGTTTAGAAGCGTTTAGCACCTCAAGCGTTGTCAGCGCCAACTCTTTTTTTGATCAACCATGTTCACTTGCAATTTCGGGTGCTGTAATTGTGTACTCCGTGTGTGTGTGTGTGTGTGTGTGTGTGTGTGTGTGTGTGTGTGTGT
>NW_026457716.1:0-1552 GCF_943734635.1 Anopheles cruzii | reverse complement strand
AATTTAATGTTTTTACATTTTATGTTTCAACGATTCAATCTGGTTTTGTCGTTTGCTTCTTCGCTTGCGATCGTTTGCCTCGATTTCCTCTTGTTCTTCTTGCTATCGTTTCCTTGCTGGTCCCGCGGGGAAGCATTCTCCAATTCCCCACACGGACGCGTGTCTTGGGCGAAAGTCTTACCGTTTTAGGTTAAATATTTCTTGCTCAAGGTTTTTTTTTTGTCGAAGGTAGCAAAACCGATTTGTGACGTTATCAGGGAAACTATTGAAGCCGTGCGCGTCAGCAGCTTGCCATGTTCAATACTACCTTTGCACGGATGCTTTTGTGTGTGTGTGTGTGCAATTAGATGCCGCCACTTGCATTGTACAAAAATTTAAACGAAAACAAATGCCCGGCAGCAGCAAGCCAACGGCAGAGTATACCCTCCAATCTGTCCACTGCACAGGAACTGACGGAGGGAGTGGTGTAAAAGGCAAAAAGCCGCGGGGGCGGGGTATAAGGAGTAGCTCAGCGTGGGAAATTCGCGGTTTCCGACATGATGCCAGGGCCGGTGGGTGGGTAGCGCAACAATCCTGGAACTCCCCCCCCCCCCCCCGCCACTCCCACCCCGCTTAAGACCATTCAATGAACAGAGGGAAACAAACAAATAAAAAGTCAAAAAAAATCTCAAAGACCAAGAGGGGCTGCATCAGGGCGAGGGTAGGCGTACGCTACTGCGTTCATTTCACGAAAGATTGTAGAAATGATGCGCGGCATCCGTCATTCGTTGATTTTTCCAGCGCGCGCGCCCACCGGGTCGTTTACCTTAGCCGATCAAGAAGGAATGGAAACAAAATAGAAAAAAAAATAAATACTGAGCAAACCCCCTGCCTGCCGGGGCGGCGGCAGGCCAGTGTGGAGGAGCAAACAAAAATGATGGGTGGGTGGGTGGGTAGGGGGAATTTAAAAACCTCCGAACCGGTGCCGCAGCCGCGCCGCGCCGCGCGCACTGAGCTGTGCTTAATGGGCGCCGCATGGCTGTGATGGGCGGCTCGCATACCTTGCAGGCGAAACCCGCGGAAGAAAATATTTAATTTAATAAAAAAGCCAATTTCCATTCAAAAAAGATTTCTCCACCCCCTCGAATCACCACCCCCCCCCCCCCCCCCTCCACCCGGCACGCTCTTGAGCTGTTCGTCGGGCTGCTGGCTGGCTGGCTTCGTTTCTTCCTCCTCCTCCCGCTTGCTTGTCAGTTGTTTATTCGGTGGATTCGTTTGTGCCTCGCGGTAGGTAGCATTCACGGCTCGTTTCGTTAGAGCGTTTCCGTGGTTAACCTTCGACGCCTACCCCTTCCAACCCGCACTACAAGGACCGCTCGTACAACATGCCCCCCGCCACCCCATTGGTAGGTACAGAAGGACACACACACACACCGTGAGGTCCGTGTAGGTCGACTGGCGAATTAGACATTCCAATCGTAACCAGCGCTATGTGCAGCCAGCAAAGCCAACAAATCCGGCCCGGTTCAATCCGGCCTACCATTCCGATGGCGTGGGCCAATGGCGGGGGGGG
>NW_026457715.1:0-1553 GCF_943734635.1 Anopheles cruzii | reverse complement strand
CGAAACAGTGTCCAAAACGGTGCCTCAGTGCGCAACCCGCTAGAGAGATGATCGATCCGATTTGACACGGTGAGAGTGTTGTACTGGACGGCCAAGAACCTGGATAAGCAAGCGAAGCTTCGTGACGAACTGCTCACGATACTGCCGTCTAGGGATTCCCCCCTGACCACGGATAACATGCACAACCTGACGTATCTGAGGGCCTTCACTAAGAAGGGTTTGCTTCGACTTTTGGCAACTTCCGAGCCACGGGACAAAATCTGGTGTTGCAAGAATATCGCATTCCCAAAGGGGTGCGTAGAGAAGTGGTGTCCCGTGCCGCCATCATTCTATAACCATGTTCTCCCGTTGTTACAGACCGACATCTCGATGGTTTCAACCGTTTTGCAACATCATTTCAACCGTTTTGCAGCAGCCGATCGTCCCGACCACATCCCGAGCGCAAAAGATGCGAATCCGTTCATCTTCTTGCCGTTTGGGTTCAGGGCACGAAGTTGCGTCGGGAAGCGGCTTGCCATGATGGAGATGGAGATACTAGTGTCCCGCCTTATCCGCCAGTACCACGTCCGGTGGAACTATGGCGAACTAAAGTTTAAGGCCAGCATAGTGAACGTGCTGGCGACGGACCTGAAGTTTGAGCTGAAGGATGTCAAAGATTGAGCGAAATAAAGTTACTTTTCGATTTGTTATTTCAAATCCAATTCCAATCTGTTTCGGCCGAGGTTTGACTGTAGGCTCTTGTCATATTGCGACGTTTTCGCAGTGTTCACGTTTACAATCGGCTATTGGTAGGATGCAGCAAACAGATAACAGCTCTTGGCAGCTGAGTGCAAGCTGCAGCAGCGCGAATTCGCAAGTCATGCCTTTAGCTCGACGCGAAAACAAAAAAAATCATCCGCTAGATGAATATGCAGGGCCACTTAGAAGACAGATTCACTCGGCCCTCCGGTTGGTGTTGGTAAGAGCGTTAATGTTATTGCACAACAACCGGAAACGATTGTCTGATGACTCTCCTGCAAACAGTCGCGTAAAGTCAGCGTTGCGGTGGAGTTGACGTGAATCGATTCGTCTTGTGATCCGCGCGGTTCGGCCAAACTGTGTGCTAAAATGTTGTCTTCCCCTGGCACCGTTATGTGGCGCCGTTGTGCGGTGGTATCGCGCTCAGTGCGGTGGCGCAGTGTTCAGGCCCAGCCGGCCGCTGTGGCCACCGAGGAATCGTTGGCCGATCAAGAGTGGGCCTCGGCCAAGCCGTACGAAAATCTGCCCGGTCCGAATCTGTGGCAAATATTTCAAGGTTTCAAGAAAGGAGGTAAGAAGTGGCCGAG
The DNA here is from genome assembly GCF_943734635.1 of Anopheles cruzii. Lineage (NCBI taxonomy): Eukaryota > Metazoa > Arthropoda > Insecta > Diptera > Culicidae > Anopheles > Anopheles cruzii. Next base: position 228 of record NW_026457715.1, on the reverse strand, counting down.
GCAGCCGCCGAGGTGCGAGATGATCCGATGACGTCACGCGGCACGCGTAGATTGATCATCATCTCACGCACACTCGCGCACCGTGTTTTGGTTCCGCGCTGTTTGACAGCAGCTGTTGCGATCGTTTGTTTACACTCGCAACCGCGATCGTGACGTGGGCGGTTCAAGTTCAAATGCATGTCAATGTATTGACCACCCTTCGCTGGTGTTCGGATTATGATATTATGA
>NW_026457714.1:0-1553 GCF_943734635.1 Anopheles cruzii | reverse complement strand
ATATCACTACTTTTGCACGGCGCAGCATTAAAGATACAAACTAATTGATAAAATCAAAGATATTCTAACAGAACGGCTCTTTTTGTTGCAAAAAGTTGACGGAAGGCGGATTGTCGAATTCGAGTCTCCGTTCGAGCCCCATAATCCTGATTGTTAAACGGAAAAGTTCATTCATTGAAAGTTTTCTACAGAAAGCTTTCTACAGAAAGCGTTCATCCAGTTGAAGATTTCCGTTCGAGAGCTCGAACACCCAGTGAACAATTTTGAGTGCCCGAGGTACCCCTCCGCCTGAGGAAGGGATGAGGAAGGCTGAAACCGAACCCCCGCTGCCTGCGACGAGGCCGAGAAGGGGCAAGGGGGCCGGTTCATGAGGGTCCGCTCGTAGGCAGCGGCGGAAAAGAGCGGAGGAAACCACGAGAGGAGGGAGTTTCACGCGCGAGCTTGTGGGTTTCATTTACCGGGGAGGGAAGCGTGCCAGAGCCGAGAGACAATACGAACGCGAGCTTGTGGGTTTGAATTACCTGGAGAGGGAAGGGCGGAAGGGCCGAGACGCGAAGCGACCGCGAGCATGTGGAAGACGAACGGACGGGGGAATAGAAGAGGATAGGAATAGAGAAAAAGAGACAACGAGGTCGAGCAAGCCGGCCGAAGCTGCAAGCAGTCTAAAAGTGTCTGAGTCCAGGAAAGCATGCTGCCGGGACTTAGACCAATTTTGCTCTGCAAATTAACCTTGCTCTAAGTGCCATTTTCTCAGTTTGTTATTCCTAAGTGCAATGTTCCAAGTGCAAGTGCATCTCGTACCATCATGTTTGATCCTGATAAAATAATACAGGTAAGTTTATTGGACAGTGTTCAGTGACAGCGAAATAATGTTCAAAAGTTTTCACTTTGCTCGTTTCAGTGTCAACTGTGTCACAACTGTGTCTCGTCAGTTGTCTCGTCAGTTTGTGGAAAAGGTAAGAAAAAATGACAGGATTGCAATGCAAACAATCTAACAACAATTTAATTTCTTCTCTTCCTTAGAGAAATGCATCGAAGACCACGCGTGAAATAATCTACGCACAAACATAAACCCGGCTGGACCCACCGACAATGTGTGTACGCGGAACAATGTGTTCGACGGATGCCACTACCGCCACCAACGCAGACCTCACACACAGCCAACGCTGCATAGCGCCAGGAATGTACGAGTGAAGTGCGAAGAGTGAAACCGAAAAAGAGAGAGAAAATATACCGATTCGAAAACACGAACTATTTTGTTTTGGGGTTGGGATAGAAGAGAAAGAAAATAGAGTACGAAGGAAAGAGAGGGGACACATAGGAAAGAGGGAGAGAGACAAGGGGCACGCTCGAGAGTTCATTTTTCGCGTTCCTTCAGTTGGGCCCTTTCGCGAACCACTGGCGAACCACAGCAAGCGACCCATAAAGAAATCGTATAGGATCGTAAACGAACCGTCAGATGGAACGTGAAATTTCGGGCTCGGGCACTCAAAATTGTTCACTGGGCAGCGAGTGGATAGCAAAATGAACACAGATGAACCAGGATGACGTTG
>NW_026457713.1:0-1553 GCF_943734635.1 Anopheles cruzii | reverse complement strand
AGGCCAGTCGCATTTTGGTCGCTTGCCGCCATCATCGTCGTCGTCGTTGGCGTTCATTAGAATAATTGAACCAGCGTTAAATTCTGGAGAAGAAATTAATTAATCATCAGCAAAATTACCATCGCACCGCCAATGAGCTGCACAACCCACACGACCACAACACACACACACACACGGCAGTGGCCGATGCCGCTAACGAGTCTAATGGTTCAATCATGAAGCTCCAGTCGACGATACACAGCTGCATGCTACGAAACCGGAATGGCCGGCTGTGATGAGCAAGAAACCCCTAAAGCCCAACTCCACACGCTTCGATTCCACCAAGATTGCGTTATTTGATGAACGACGAACCAGTCGGAAGAGGGTGTTGAAAAGTTGCCAAACTCACCACTCGCTTGGTTACGATGTTGGCCCACACAGGATGCAACGATCTGCAAAAAAACAAATAAAAGTCTTATTTTATTCAACGAAGGAACACCGCGGTCAAAACTGTGACGCATTTAATTATTACCAACAGTTATTGCAACAAAACAAAGTTTAATTTAACAAAACCAAAAATTTTATGAAATAAGAGGATGAAACATTTATTTTCGTCAATCAAAAATCAATCAAAAACATCGATTAAGTCGCGTAAATATTATTTCTCCTTTTTTTTGGGGATCATTGATATGCATGGAAAATGTTAACCAAATTTTTTACAGTTTTAAAACGATCTAAATTACTCTGACTCGGTCCTGGTTGAAAGGTACAATAACGCCACGTCTTTATGGGTGAGCCTAAAAAATCTGGATGGCGAAGAGCCATCGTTCATAGCTGTATCAATACGGGAGATTGAATCACAATGTAATTTAAAACTATCATTGAGCATCTGAAAAGCGCGATTCCAACAGAAGAAGATAAACACATATTTTTATATATTATTCAAATGTTTAGATGATGAACTTTATTTCACCAGCCACTGTAGTTAATGAGACTCATAAAAAAGTTTTAAGGAAGAAAAAAAGGAAAAAAGAGACATCAATAGCACAGCAAACGATGTGGCCTCGTCCTTAGATTATCTGTCTACAGGGTGCGATTGAAAAGTAATGAGCCTTTTTTTTTTTAAGCAGTTTTATTAAACCTTTTGGCTTACACAACTAATATTCTTCAAAATAGGACCCTTGAGCGTCAATACACCGCTAGTAGCGGTCCTTCCACTGCAGGAAACATTTTTTAAACTCATCCGCCCGAGTCGCGTTCAATTCGGCTGTCATAGCTTTTTGGATCGCCTCGATGGAGTCGAAACGCCTTCCCTTCAGCTTCCTTTTCCGGGGGGGACAGGTCTGGGCTATAGGGAGGGTGGGGGAGCACCGGAACCCCCATCTTAGCCAGTGCAGAGGTGCAGAGGAAGGCGGTGTGCGCCGGCGCATTGTCGTGATGAAAGGTCCAATTGTTGACGAGGTCGGGCCGAACCCGGGCGACGCGGTTTTTCAGCCGAAGGAGCACTTCTTTGTAAAATGCCGCGTTTACAGTGCTTCCTTGAGGTATAAACTCCTTGTGGACGATGCCTCGAG
>NW_026457712.1:0-1553 GCF_943734635.1 Anopheles cruzii | reverse complement strand
ATATCACTACTTTTGCACGGCGCAGCATTAAAGATACAAACTAATTGATAAAATCAAAGATATTCTAACAGAACGGCTCTTTTTGTTGCAAAAAGTTGACGGAAGGCGGATTGTCGAATTCGAGTCTCCGTTCGAGCCCCATAATCCTGATTGTTAAACGGAAAAGTTCATTCATTGAAAGTTTTCTACAGAAAGCTTTCTACAGAAAGCGTTCATCCAGTTGAAGATTTCCGTTCGAGAGCTCGAACACCCAGTGAACAATTTTGAGTGCCCGAGGTACCCCTCCGCCTGAGGAAGGGATGAGGAAGGCTGAAACCGAACCCCCGCTGCCTGCGACGAGGCCGAGAAGGGGCAAGGGGGCCGGTTCATGAGGGTCCGCTCGTAGGCAGCGGCGGAAAAGAGCGGAGGAAACCACGAGAGGAGGGAGTTTCACGCGCGAGCTTGTGGGTTTCATTTACCGGGGAGGGAAGCGTGCCAGAGCCGAGAGACAATACGAACGCGAGCTTGTGGGTTTGAATTACCTGGAGAGGGAAGGGCGGAAGGGCCGAGACGCGAAGCGACCGCGAGCATGTGGAAGACGAACGGACGGGGGAATAGAAGAGGATAGGAATAGAGAAAAAGAGACAACGAGGTCGAGCAAGCCGGCCGAAGCTGCAAGCAGTCTAAAAGTGTCTGAGTCCAGGAAAGCATGCTGCCGGGACTTAGACCAATTTTGCTCTGCAAATTAACCTTGCTCTAAGTGCCATTTTCTCAGTTTGTTATTCCTAAGTGCAATGTTCCAAGTGCAAGTGCATCTCGTACCATCATGTTTGATCCTGATAAAATAATACAGGTAAGTTTATTGGACAGTGTTCAGTGACAGCGAAATAATGTTCAAAAGTTTTCACTTTGCTCGTTTCAGTGTCAACTGTGTCACAACTGTGTCTCGTCAGTTGTCTCGTCAGTTTGTGGAAAAGGTAAGAAAAAATGACAGGATTGCAATGCAAACAATCTAACAACAATTTAATTTCTTCTCTTCCTTAGAGAAATGCATCGAAGACCACGCGTGAAATAATCTACGCACAAACATAAACCCGGCTGGACCCACCGACAATGTGTGTACGCGGAACAATGTGTTCGACGGATGCCACTACCGCCACCAACGCAGACCTCACACACAGCCAACGCTGCATAGCGCCAGGAATGTACGAGTGAAGTGCGAAGAGTGAAACCGAAAAAGAGAGAGAAAATATACCGATTCGAAAACACGAACTATTTTGTTTTGGGGTTGGGATAGAAGAGAAAGAAAATAGAGTACGAAGGAAAGAGAGGGGACACATAGGAAAGAGGGAGAGAGACAAGGGGCACGCTCGAGAGTTCATTTTTCGCGTTCCTTCAGTTGGGCCCTTTCGCGAACCACTGGCGAACCACAGCAAGCGACCCATAAAGAAATCGTATAGGATCGTAAACGAACCGTCAGATGGAACGTGAAATTTCGGGCTCGGGCACTCAAAATTGTTCACTGGGCAGCGAGTGGATAGCAAAATGAACACAGATGAACCAGGATGACGTTG
>NW_026457711.1:0-1553 GCF_943734635.1 Anopheles cruzii | reverse complement strand
CGAAACAGTGTCCAAAACGGTGCCTCAGTGCGCAACCCGCTAGAGAGATGATCGATCCGATTTGACACGGTGAGAGTGTTGTACTGGACGGCCAAGAACCTGGATAAGCAAGCGAAGCTTCGTGACGAACTGCTCACGATACTGCCGTCTAGGGATTCCCCCCTGACCACGGATAACATGCACAACCTGACGTATCTGAGGGCCTTCACTAAGAAGGGTTTGCTTCGACTTTTGGCAACTTCCGAGCCACGGGACAAAATCTGGTGTTGCAAGAATATCGCATTCCCAAAGGGGTGCGTAGAGAAGTGGTGTCCCGTGCCGCCATCATTCTATAACCATGTTCTCCCGTTGTTACAGACCGACATCTCGATGGTTTCAACCGTTTTGCAACATCATTTCAACCGTTTTGCAGCAGCCGATCGTCCCGACCACATCCCGAGCGCAAAAGATGCGAATCCGTTCATCTTCTTGCCGTTTGGGTTCAGGGCACGAAGTTGCGTCGGGAAGCGGCTTGCCATGATGGAGATGGAGATACTAGTGTCCCGCCTTATCCGCCAGTACCACGTCCGGTGGAACTATGGCGAACTAAAGTTTAAGGCCAGCATAGTGAACGTGCTGGCGACGGACCTGAAGTTTGAGCTGAAGGATGTCAAAGATTGAGCGAAATAAAGTTACTTTTCGATTTGTTATTTCAAATCCAATTCCAATCTGTTTCGGCCGAGGTTTGACTGTAGGCTCTTGTCATATTGCGACGTTTTCGCAGTGTTCACGTTTACAATCGGCTATTGGTAGGATGCAGCAAACAGATAACAGCTCTTGGCAGCTGAGTGCAAGCTGCAGCAGCGCGAATTCGCAAGTCATGCCTTTAGCTCGACGCGAAAACAAAAAAAATCATCCGCTAGATGAATATGCAGGGCCACTTAGAAGACAGATTCACTCGGCCCTCCGGTTGGTGTTGGTAAGAGCGTTAATGTTATTGCACAACAACCGGAAACGATTGTCTGATGACTCTCCTGCAAACAGTCGCGTAAAGTCAGCGTTGCGGTGGAGTTGACGTGAATCGATTCGTCTTGTGATCCGCGCGGTTCGGCCAAACTGTGTGCTAAAATGTTGTCTTCCCCTGGCACCGTTATGTGGCGCCGTTGTGCGGTGGTATCGCGCTCAGTGCGGTGGCGCAGTGTTCAGGCCCAGCCGGCCGCTGTGGCCACCGAGGAATCGTTGGCCGATCAAGAGTGGGCCTCGGCCAAGCCGTACGAAAATCTGCCCGGTCCGAATCTGTGGCAAATATTTCAAGGTTTCAAGAAAGGAGGTAAGAAGTGGCCGAGGCAGCCGCCGAGGTGCGAGATGATCCGATGACGTCACGCGGCACGCGTAGATTGATCATCATCTCACGCACACTCGCGCACCGTGTTTTGGTTCCGCGCTGTTTGACAGCAGCTGTTGCGATCGTTTGTTTACACTCGCAACCGCGATCGTGACGTGGGCGGTTCAAGTTCAAATGCATGTCAATGTATTGACCACCCTTCGCTGGTGTTCGGATTATGATATTATGA
>NW_026457710.1:0-1554 GCF_943734635.1 Anopheles cruzii | reverse complement strand
AGACATTTGAAGAACTGGAACAGCACGAGACGGATCGACGTGTTCGAGCAGCTCGTGGTGTGCTTCGAGACAACGCATCGGATAAAGTCAGCGATGGGGATGGCGCCGGTCGGGCCGATTTACGACATCGAAGCAGCGGAAGTGCCTGCAGCAATCTCGCCGGCTCCGGTGGTGCAACGAAACACAAAAATAGCAGTAGCAGCTTAGTGCAACCTCAGCATGTCGTACTTGCATGTACTTATGGCTTGGCTAACAGCAACATTGATTACATTACCGTAATCGCGATCATTATTGCCATCATTACACTGTTTGCACTTATGGTACTCTAGGCCGAACGAACAATCGGGGGGTTCTGGGAGCACGGACTATGATTGGGTTTCCAAGGCTACACAGGGGCCGATAGATGGCCGAACCTGTTGACTCAATCATTGACTGATAATCACTATCCCACACCTTGCGTTCGGTGTCGGGTGATTCACTTACATTCCATCACCGTATCCAGTTTCTTGAGAGAACGAATCTCTTGCGAGGCTTTTGTTGGTTGGGCACCAAAAGCGTCGTCGAATGAGATTTTGAATTCTCTTTTCAACCACTTTGAAGGATGTTTCTGTCTCAAGAAGGTTCTAGCTGAGGCTGGGACATTAGTGTCACTCTATTACTCTCTGGGTTGAGTTTGCCAACACTCTACGCACTACGCACCATCAGCAACAATCAGCAATTTTGTTAATTTCTCGATAGACCACTATCCCACTTGGTACCAACACTTGATGTCATGCAATATCATTCCTCTTTATGTTAACTGTCGTTGAGCTGGGTGTGGTCTAAAGATGATCGCACGCTATATTTCATACTTTGTTGTTACATGTTGCTCCTTTGTTACCCCTCCGACCGGTTCCGACCAGCAGCAGCGGAAGAAACAGATTTGCATCCGAGCACCACAGACAGCAGCATAGAGTCATTGCCGAAAACCGCCGGCAATCCGCTGATACCGTGTATTTGTAGTCCGCGGCAACCCACACAACCCGCCGAGTGCAGTAATCCGACGGAATCGCCACCGGCTTCAATCGACACCATTAACAGTCGTGTCCCAGAGAAACGCTTTAAGCAAACCGTTTGCTCCAAAGAGAATCGCACCACCCATACCAATCGGGACTCGAACGGAGCATTGCAGAACTTGTGTTTCTGTTTGCTTTAGAACCATGATCCGCCCAAAACTTTGCTGCTTTCGGGTGCCGAGAACTGAAAAATGTAATAATTTATTTTAAAAAGCTTTTAGTTGTTACCGATCGTTGTGCATCGTTGGGGTTGTTTCTCCTGATGGTACCAGACAATGTCTATCGGTAAAAGTTCAATTCCGCAGCGTCCCAAGACGGAGCACGCAATCAGCAATCGTTCAGCAATTGTAAAGTTATCATCTTTCCACCGCCTTGTCACGAGTTTCTGGAGACTGTTATTATGTGCCAATGAATTGTTATCGTTATTGCCCTGCCGTAGCTGGCAGTGGACTTTCTTAAAGCGTGGCGATGGAAGAAAAGAATGAAGTGTTTTCTGCAA
>NW_026457709.1:0-1554 GCF_943734635.1 Anopheles cruzii | reverse complement strand
ATAAACTATTTCACGCCTTCGCGAATCACAACTACGCTATGTTTTTACAACTTACCTTATGTTTTTACAACTTACACTAGTTAATTAATTACACATTATTACATTAATTACACTTTCCGTTCCTTCTATCTTCTCATATTTCACATGAAACGTGCCACACACGGAAAAATACCTCCGCTTCGGCCTGCCGTCTGACGCAATCTGCGCGCCACTGGCGGAAGTGAAGACCAATGTCGACCAATGTCGACTACGATTGAACGAAATGTCGACGACAACGTAATGACACAATCTCGGGAAGTACTAGACTCAATGAAAAATTTTACAGTTTGCGAACTGACAGCAAAGCGACACCTTCCAAAAAGTTTTATCAACACCTTTACTGACTTTTTTGTATAAAGTTTAGAAAACACAGCAGGATTTCATCAAAGCCTCAAACTTTTCCCCAATAATTTCGTTTCGTTTTCCCTTTTCGCTGTTTGCGCTCGGCATTTCAAAAAAACATTTGAAATTATCCTACAATAGGTTTTGTACAATATTCCTTTTTCTAGTTTCTAATTGCGAACTAATTTCCAATAATTAACTAATTTCCAATAATTCCCGTTATTAACAAGATAATAAACGTTCATCACTAGCGCAGCTATAAAAAGAACGAATTTTCGATGTTTTTATGTTTGCAGAAAGTGAGAGTAAATGTTACTTCGGTATACAGAAATTATCTATTCATTTCAAGCAAAATCATAAATGATATACCATACCATAAATAATAAGTGTGGAAGCTGACTGTTTAGTACGTCTTTTGGAAGGTTTTGCATCTTGGGCATTCAAATTTCTTCACTCACGAGAAAAAAGCGAAGTACCCTGTACCTATTTACCTTGATCGAATATACCTGGCTGCTGTTGCTTTTTATATTTGTGGCGATAAAAACGGCCGAAGTGACAGCAGAGGGACTGTTTGATTTATGTACCACAATTCGAACAGTCTGCTTGAAAGGATAGTAGAGCACTTAAACTAAGTCGTATCTTCTACATTCGTTATTAGATAAGAAATTGTGTTAAAAACCCGAAAATTAAATTTACGGTACGGTACACATATCAGCTCACACTCCGGGTGTCAAATGTTTCACAAAGAAACCCCTGGTACACATAGAACTGGTGGCCGACATCGTACCACCGACGACGAATGGACGGAATCGGTGAATTATCGTGGCAGTTGTTCGGAATTGCCATATTCGCAGAAGGACCCGCTGAAGCGTAGCACTGATCGTCAACGACACCGATCGCCGCACGTACGTACTCACGATGACCGTCGTTTCGATGCCTTCAACAATTATTCCGGCCGCACGAAACACCGGAGCTCACAGACTAGTCATTGTCGCGAACGGAGCTGCTCACAGGAAAAAAACGAACGCGGCCTCTTCTCGGAACATGCCACAAAGTACCGCAAGCAGAGCCCAGGCTTGGATGGATCAAAAAGGCGCTGCCAGAGTCGCGAAGCATCAAAGGGAATCACCAGTAAAGGCCAGCAAATACCGGCGCGGGACAACTGTAGCCATA
>NW_026457708.1:0-1555 GCF_943734635.1 Anopheles cruzii | reverse complement strand
TCAACTTCCCGAGCTCCAGCATAACCATTACAACCATTGTTCGCCGGCCTTCCTTTACCAGAGGCGTAGCCGTACACGAGCCGTTGCCAAAGTATCGCAGCCTTTGCGTTGGAGTTTTATGGAAATGCAAACATTGCAGAGTGCGGTGTCACGCGTACGGTGTACGCCAATACTGAGCATACTTTCCCTTCTGGCAGACCGCTTCTGTTAAACCAACTACGGACAAAACAAGAGACCGAAACGTCTCTTTTCACCTCACTTCTCCGGCCAATCCATGTAATAAGTAATCACGATGGGGGTTAATGAATTTGTTTATTGTTTGTCCAGTGAAAGAATATCCTTGCGGAAGGGTCAGAATGTTGAAGACAACAGCGACAAGCGTAACGAAGGTCGCCGCCGCTATGCGAAACGATGGTGAAACGGGGATTCATCGGACTGACCGGACCGTACTTTTTGGACTGTTCCCCCTTAAAATCCCTTTACATTGTGCTTTTGTTGGAGGGATGTTTCTGAGCGAAACAGAACTCACTCCACCAGGCAAACGATGACGGGTTCAGTCTGGGTAGGTCCGGACATTTTAAAATAAATGAAGTCATCATGGAGGATGTCCGGGTCCTGCTGAAGGCTTGTTTGCTCTCTGCAGCCACACACCAGACGGATGGATGGGAAAAAGTTTGTCTTAAATTGATTCCCTTCACTGATGATAATGACATCGGCGAACGTTATTTATACGACCGATGGTCTGGCCCACTTGATGTAATTATTACGCTACGGCTGTGGAACCTTCATTAAACGCTTTATTAATAGAAGAGGCCTGAACACGACGAAAATGTGATGTTCAACTTATGTTCTGCATGTTCCAAAATGTATAAGATTAGGTTTTCAGTAGAATCTAGTTTTGCCCTTTCAACAAAGCAAAACCGATTGTTCAAAACAATAAGTCAAGTTAGCTTCCTTTTACGGTAAACAAAGGTTTAGCGTATTCGTTAAATTAGTAGTTTGTTCTTAGGTTACACATGCGAATGTAACTACAATATTTTCGATAGAAATATTCATCATTACATCTTAAACGTAACTTAAGCGTTCCACGTACGTTATCCTTTTAATCTTAATGGACAGCTTTTGTAGGTTTGACTTGGTTTGTTATCATGTATCTCGATCGGTCCATTGAAATAAAGCAACTAGTTAGCGACCTATGATAAATTCATAAGTTTTTGGAGTTTCTGAAGTAAATACAATCTTCATTCGTGGGTTAATTAAAGCAGCGACAATTTTTCAATCCTTCAATCCTTTTCACACAATTATTCATAGCTTTTAAAAACTCATAACCGATTAATAATGAAAACTAAAATATAACAATGAAATGTAACTGTAAATTGGAAATTGTTATTGTTATTGTTATTTATTAGAATCATCCTACGGGCCAGCAGGCTTAATAGGAGAATATATAAGATAAGGTACAAATTTCGCTTAAAACTATACATACTTGGACGTCACAGATTGTAGAATCACAAATCAGACGCAAACGCAACCGAACGAATATGCTGACGAAACA
>NW_026457707.1:0-1556 GCF_943734635.1 Anopheles cruzii | reverse complement strand
GATGGCAATGATGATGATGATGGTGGCAGAACAAGTTTTTGACGACGAAGGAAAACGAGGTTTGCGTAAAGTAAAGTGGAAAAGGAACAGGTTTTCGGAGGACGGTTGCGTTCGAATGCTGCTTCGTGGGACTTATGTTGAGACGGTTGAATCAAATGAATTTAAATTGATTACCCTGGCGCCAAACCATTTGACCATTGTCATTGTAAGCGGAATTGTGGCTAATTTAACCATTACGGGTAAGCACCAGCACCAAAAAAAAAGTTTGATTGATTCACACATATTTTCCTTTTAGTGAGGATCTTAATTACTACCACGGTTCTCTCAATTTTACCCCTTACAACATTTTTATTTTGTGGTTGATGATTTCCAGTTTTGTATGGACCATCCACAGATTGATTTTTTCCAATGCATTAGAAGCAATTACAGGGATTGCGCCAAAGGGATGTCCTAGCTTGTCACCTTTTCGCCATTGCGCTGAAGCAAACCATACGAGATTGGAGACATGTAGACATTTATGGTACGCTTACTGCACCACGAACCATTACTGAACTATAATGTAATAAAACAAAGACATGATGGTCAGTTTTGGCCTCAATATAATAGTCTATAATATTAAGAGTCCTCAAGTGGCAGTTTCAGGCGAAAACCATGAGGTGAAGCTTTTTATCCCACAAAACCTTTCGTTCCCAACGCCACTTCTTACAGCTTCTGTATGGAAGGTTTCGACAGTTTTTCGTATGTTTCAAAAGTCTTTTCAAACTATGGTTACAACAGAGATAACCAAATTTGACCATCAATAATAAATGTTTGTTCGGCTATATCTGCGCTATTTTACGGGATATTTGAACGGATATGTTGGTATGTCTTGATCTTCGTTGGCACCTTTCTTACTAAGTACTTTCTTCCTTCTTCCTGTCCTGTCCACCCAAATAAAGAAAGGAAACTTTTAAATTTCCTTAAAAGAACAGGCCTTTTCCCCAAAATATAACCCAAACGAAAATCTTTTCTGCCGCACCTTCTGCCTTCTCTTTTCATTTTATTCTCCCGATTATTTACCTATTTATTCAATTTTTTGTTCTTATTATTTATTTAACAAAATAAAAACACCTAAATTAAGGCATGCAATAATAGTTTTGGATTTGATGAAGTGGAGGCAGAAGCGGGCAAAATCAGATATTTTTGGGAAAAATCCCAAATTCGTAGTGGAAAATCCCTCTGTAGGGTTATGGATTCTCACCACAAAATATCTAGATCGACCTAAACTAGACCCCACTGGAATCAATCTAAATAGACGATTAAGATAGAAATAAGTTAGAGTTAATAGTAGTTAGTCTAGTATATAAGGGAGATAAATGACAAGCTATTGCAGGTCAAAGTCCCTAAAAGTCATCAAACAACAACCAGTTTACGTCTCTCGGAAAGGCCAGGGCTTCAAACACCCAGGAACCCTGATTGACAACTGGTAGTTGAATGAAATTAAATTTAAAAAGAGACGAATGCTAGGCTATTACAGCTCAAAGGCTCTTTAATACAAAAGAAAAAAAAAAAAAAAA
>NW_026457706.1:0-1558 GCF_943734635.1 Anopheles cruzii | reverse complement strand
CGCGCCATTTTCCAATCCAAGACACAATTCTTCAAGTTGTTTGGCTCTTTTTTACTATGTTTTTTGCCAACAGAACAGTGACTTTGGAGCGGTTCTTGGTCAGTTTTCTCGTACTGTTGAGCAGAGCTACATTGTATGAACCGTTGGCTATGGCATTGTCTCAAATAAATCGTAAACGACTGAATATTTGAAACACATCAACACTAACCAAGATATTCTTAACCATTGTCTAAACTTCTGAAAACTTCCTTTTGCTACTCCGACAATAAAGTGTTGCAGTATCAAGCTGTTTGAGGTCAAACAATCGCTCAAATCATTAAAGTTATGATGCAAACTGTCTTCTTCTTCTTTTTCAAACCCCCCCAATCATGCTCATTTGGCACGTACTGGTCCAATTCATCAGAGACCTAAGAGCATTGCCCTACTAGACGTGATTTTGGCCAACTCCTGGCCAACACACTTTTGTTGATACATATTTCAACTTCCAGAATCTTTCGCGCCAAGAAGGCGCTTTGTACAGTGATGCTGGTGATGATTTGAAGCACTACCTGTCACGAAAATCGAGGACCTTTTTGGGCAAGTGCGAAAAGTAAATACGGAATACCCTTGTTGAAAACGGAAGACAAGTTCTGAGAGCGACACAATATACGACCACACTCACACGCGCCACGCACGAGTTCGCAATCAACAGTTCACTAACCCTTTTGCGTCGCCTTAGTTTGTTTTCTAAAAGGTTTTCTTTGGCCTTTTTTTCCTTTAAAAATACTTCCCGAAGCCACGCGGGACACGCGGGCCCGCGTTATCGGGGAAAACTCCCCGCGAACGAACGGTGCGGTGCTTAATCACTAGGCGCGCGAAAATAGTCCTAAATCACAACAACGCGCACAAGCCGCACCACCGACCCATTAGCAGCCGACCCCGCCGAGCATTACCGGGAGAAGCATCTCCGTTGGGTTAGTACGTTGTTTTGGCTTCTGGCCGTGCAAATAACATCGTCCTCGTTTGCGTCATTCTGTCGCCCCGGTCGCGCGGACCTGTCAGACTCGGTGACACTTCCGGATCATTTCGTGCGCGTGGGAATCGCGGATCACCGAGGGGAGGGCACCGAGTGGCCGTGCCCTGCGAGAGAGGTGTGTCTTATGCTGACCTCACCGCACTGAACACAGTGCCGAGAACGGCAAGTACGCCGGATGAGAGCGGGGGATTTTCGGGAAAATTGTATCCCCCGGACCGCCGCCGGCCGGCTTTTCGTCATTTTCCCGGATCCGTCCGGATGTTCAGCGTGATTGTTCATCATGATGCCACATTAATATGCCAAAAAGCTGTCCCCGCAGCGGGCGAGAGTTTAATTTGCCGGTTGTACTGTGGTGGTTTGTTGTGAAGTCGCTTGTCGGTGAGCTCGCTTGTCACCTTTCCGACGAGGTGTGTGTGGCGAATAAGCACCGGATAAGCCTCCCTGAGAAGGCCATCGGTTGGGACTGGGATGAGAAAAATTAATTCTATTCAGATCACCGCCAACACGCGAGGTCCTGGTTCCAGATTGGCCCCACATCCTACA
>NW_026457705.1:0-1560 GCF_943734635.1 Anopheles cruzii | reverse complement strand
CACTCCTCCCGAAGAGTGACCCAATTTGTCCCAACTTCTCTCCCCCCGCGCCCCACCACGTGTCCCTGCCTTGCCGGTTTAGTGAAGCCACTTCACCGTGATCGCTTTCACCTTCGAGCTTTTCGCACATTGTCAGTGTTGGTGCACGGCCGCATATAAGCACGGGCGGGCGAGAGAAAGGGGGTTTCGGGATGGGTTTGGGCTTTCTCAATGGGTGCCACCACACTGGGTCATGCTCCCGGGGATTATGCTCCTGTGTTATGCCGCTTGACACAACATTGTTTGCCGCCCGTCTTTATTAGATTCTAATTTTAATCGCATTTCGTAGCATGTTTTTTGTTGTTGCTATATTGTGTTGTCGTCCTTTTTCTTTCTTTTTTCTGGGGGGCCCCCCCCCCCTACCCTGTTTCCGCGACCGACATGATCTTAATCCGCTCATTCTTCTTTTTCGCTATCCCTCACTCTCTCTCTCTCTCTCTCTTCCGCTCTTTCGCTCTTTCGCTTTTTTTGCTCTTTCTGTCTTTCTACGCAGGATGCGGTGGCCATCGGAGACGACCTTGACCGAGACAAGCGCAAAGTGCCCGACCCGAAGTACGAAACCAAGAACGCCATCCTCGGGTTCGTGTTTGGAGTGAGTACCACTAGCCCGTAAAGAAACAGGGAGGGCGAGGGAGGGGAGGTGGGGGAGTGGTAGGCTATTTACTACTAACCTACACCATTAGATACATCGCTGCCACCACCCCCACCCCCCGGGGAAGGTTAACCTAACCATCAACAAGTAGCCTGTAGGTGACGGTACACTAACCTCCTTTCGCTAAACAGCACACAGAGACCCAAACCGACGTGTGAGTGCGTGTGTGTGTATGTGTGTGTATGTGTGTGTGATAGCTGTGAACAGACTCCACGTCCTGGAAGCGGAAAAAACAATGGAAACAGTAAGGAGAGCTAACCTCACACCCGGGTCGTAAAGGGCATCTGACAGCATTTTGGCAAACTGACAGCATTTTGACAATTATGTGACAACCACACGAAATGAGGCGCGCCAGTTTGACCCCCAAAAGCGAGAAGAGAGAAGACACAACGTATAGAAAGGGCAGATAAATGAACCCGACTGGTCTTGTTAAAAGTTTCCGCTAACTAATTGTGGGTTTGGGCAAGCGACAAGCAAGTTTTAGATTTTTCTCACATTTTCCACACACACACACATTCACACGTACACCTTGGACGATCTTCGGGCGATACCGCGTGAAACGATTAAAGGCCGGTCGGGTCCGGCCACCACAAAACCCGTTTGAATTGCGTTCGCTTTACGTGGTGTGTGTGTGTGTGTGTGTGTGTGTGAGTGCGTGTGTTTGAAGCTAAAAATATCATAAGCACAGCATCGCACGAGCACACAGACACACACACGCACGCGCGGTACGTTGAGGTTTGTCCAGATGCGTTTTGAACGAAACGAAAGACTCCACAAGCGACGAACCTAGCGACGAAAATTCCAAATGTCAGGTCTTAGGTCAGGTCCGGTTGCGGTTGGCCCCACCTCGGGGTGGACAACGGGCCAGG
>NW_026457704.1:0-1560 GCF_943734635.1 Anopheles cruzii | reverse complement strand
ATTCATACATCCAAACAGCATTGTAAACATAAATCTTGGAACGAGAGGGAACGATCAATGCTTTGGTAAGTAGGCGAATGATTTAGTTTAAGGATCATTATTAATCGCTTTATTCTCTTCGTAGCCAAAATTCATCCATGGGTTGGCTGCCAGTAGTTAAAGCGGAGAGTGTTTAAAAAAATAGTAAACGTAACTAAAGTATCGTTAGTGTTGAATTAAATTCCAGCTACACTTTTGTATGTAATTAAACTAAACCCATTTTAAAATCTTAAAACCTTTGTTATGACCCATAAAACCCGTAATAAAGTTCAAAAAAGAACTTTATTTGATTGAACGATTTGTAGGATTCATCTATGCCCCAGTCTTGTGAAATTATATAACTTGAAATTAATAATGAAACAATGTTCAACATTTCAGGCTGTTCAATAAGTGTTTCAATAACACAATTTCAAATATCATTGTATACCTTATTATTCAGCATAGTCTCCCTGAGCATCAATACACTTGTTCCATCTTTTTGTTGTATTAATTGAAGACGAAGAAACCTTATAAACTTTCAACATTGACTTCAACATTGACAAATTGAAATGAAACTTCACATAAGTTCACATGAAGAGCTGTTATTGAAGCTCAAAACTTACTGAACGCCCTGGTATTTATTGCCTTGTAATACTTGGCCTTTGCAAGGAATACTCTAAATTATTGTTTGAAAAATGTTTCCAATAACAAAACAAAGGCGTACTGCCCGGCATCCCAAAACAAGCAACTCAATCTCAGTCTCCTTACACCATGAAAAAGGATTTTGTTTTTAAAAAACCTTCAACCAAAACTAATAATATTTTTAGAAACATTAAAATCAAACATCCTCCCTGGCCTGGTTCCAACTATTTAAATCTCTTTTGTTGCACTACTCTCGTCTCTCGTCTCGTTTGTTGTCTACTCGGTTCCAGGAAACGTCCGGCATACGCATAAATATTTACCCACCAACGGTCACGGGTCTTACCTCCCAAAGCGTCACACGCCCCCAAAGCTCACCTTCGAGGCCTTCCCGCCGCGAGTGTTAACGAACGTACGGAGCGGCCGAAGTGCGAACAGGTACGTCCACCCCGCCGGCGGTGAAAAGATGCAGGAGGCCGCTCGCAGGAGGTTAATTTTGCATTTTGCTCCTTGGAGATCAAATCACATCCTAGTCGGTCACAAAATCTGTCACAAGCATACTATCTTTCAATATCTACCCAAAATGATCTCATACAGGAACGGATTCATCTCTGAATTAGGAAACTCTAGCATTTAGCTATCGCTATCGTTTTTAACACAAACCTTAAAAGATACCATCCTTTAAAACTGGACTGGATTATATCACAAATACTATATTACAATTAAATTAAATCTCACTTAACTGGAGTAACTTTTCCTATCCATTTCAACTCAGTTCTGGGGGTTCGATTGAGTTGAATAAATTTTAAAGCAAATTAGACTCAACCCACTCGAACATAACCAGCAAAACTTTAAATTGAACTTTCTGAAACTTTTTAGAACTAGGTTAAGACTTTTACGTTT
>NW_026457703.1:0-1563 GCF_943734635.1 Anopheles cruzii | reverse complement strand
ACATCGCAACGGGATGATCGCGATCTTATCCTTCACCATGCTTTTTCACCATGACTTTGAACTCGAATTGGCCAACACCAAGTTGGGTTGTTCGTTAAGTTTTGCGGTTCGATACCAGAGGGAACATTTTGAAATGGGCAAAAATCCATTAATTTAAGTTTGAATTGTTGGAGGTTCCACCGTGTTCACCAGGTTTGGCCCCTAGTGACTTTCGTCTGCTTTTAGACCCCAAAAAAATGTTTGCGTGGAAAGCGTTTTCCATCATGCTGATAATGTCATAACAGCTGTGGAAGCGTATTTTGTAGCCCAGATTCTCAACGGATGGAATTCATCAGTCGAAGTCTCGTTGGATCATGTGCATCGATGTTTTGGGAGGTGATGTGTATTTCAAACCATAAAATAGTCTTTTTCTTATCGAGCCAAAAAACTTATTGAACAGCCCAGTATTGCAGGTGGAGTTATTGTTATTGATGTTATTGGGTGCGTAACGCTCACCGACCGTAACGGCGTTACCGTGAAGAGTATGCAAATATATACTTGGTTCGATTCTGTGCGTTCTTTACTGCTTTCTGAGCATTTTTAATACTATTTATCAGTTCGTTTTACACGCTTAAAGTAGCAGCACAAAAGTTACCATATATTGATTCTTTGCACAATTTTATGTCCGTCTTCGAATCATCGTTCGTTCGGTTTGTTTGTTGTTTGTTGTTGTTTTTTGTTGTTTATGTTTTTTTGACGTTCAATTCTCGAAATTCGAAAATTTGATTTCTTCTTGTTTGTTTTTTCTTCGTTTTGGAAATGCAAAGTTTTGGATGAAAAATGCTAAATTTGAAGCAAAATTGCAAAGTTTTGGATTTTGTGAACGTTACAGTTCAAAATGAGACTGTTTATACGCTTATGTATGTGCGTAATGTAATGTAGCATAAGTATAGTCCTATATGTAAATATGTGCTATGTAAATACCAAATAAAGGGCGATGATGCATCGCGCTCCTGCCCTGCCATACAGACCCCTGGTGAGGGGGAGAAACAGGATAGTTCCCGCATCGGGAAAATATTAAAAAAAAAAAAGTAGCAAGCTGTCAAACCGAACCAAAACAAAAACAAACCAATATCAACAATCCGTACTTCTACTTCTAACAAAATGTTTTTCTTTGGCCGGTGCGTACGGCTGAACTGGAAATCGGTCGTATTTTTGATGATGTCGATGATCCTGTCGCACATCCGCATCACCCAATCATGTAAGTCTAGCCAACTGACCCCCCAGCCGATTCCTTCATACGCGCTTTCCTTTCGTTTTCTGCAGCTGTAAATTCCAACAATCCTGAGGTAACGGTAAGTAACGATTTGCAGTTCGATGTTTTGTGGATCTTTATCGTTCTACTTCCTTTTAGCCGACAAAGCTAGAGAAAACCAGTTCGGACACGGACCGGGCCGCCGTCACCATCAACTCTGGCGTAAGCTTGCTTTGTCCCGAGCGCACCAGAAACACTCATTATTTGCATTCCCCGTAGGCAAAAGCATCCAGCGATACGAGTCACTGCCCGAATGACACACTCTGCAC
>NW_026457701.1:0-1564 GCF_943734635.1 Anopheles cruzii | reverse complement strand
TCTAGCCATTTTGTGAACGCCCTTTGACGGGCGCACCAATCCAACTCTCACGCATTGGGCCAGAGTGTCGCTTTAGACTCTTTAAAGTCAACCATCGTGTACGGCAGTAGCAGTATGCTGTCCACATCCGGAGACCTCTATCTCTAGCCTCTATCTGGCGGCAGTGTACCCTTCAAAGCTAACCAAGCTTTACGTTCGGGCTCGACGGTGCCGTGTTTATTTGGTGCCTTAGGTGATTGTAAATATATTTGCTAACAGGTCGCTACTTAAACGCTACCGTTTGCTGCCTCCAGCTGGAAGCCTGTTTAGGTTTTAAATACACTGTTTTCTTCATGTTCTCAAATGAAGCAATGGAGCTGATTTTCTCAGGTTCAGAAGTCCACTTTTCGCCCTCCCCATCTAGACTTTATATCTTACTTATTTCAAAACCCAAATCACTTCCTATTACTCGATGTAATCTCAAGGAATGCCATCATTCGAAATACCTAATGAACCTCTTTTTGCTGCTCTGTTTCAATGAAGCAATGAGAAAATCGCGAAGTTTATTACCGACTGTCGAACGGCTGCTTCCAAAACATCCATTCACACCCAGATAGAGACGCACCATGGCTGACCGATAATCGCAAACAATTTTCGTAGGGTCTTAATATAATTTGCTGGCACTTTACCCTAATTTGGTGCGCTTGGGATCGATTTATGTTTATTGCTTCAATTGCGCCAGTTCACTGCTAGTTCACTGGATTCACTGCATTGGGATGTCTGCTGGGCAGCAATGGAGCACTGCAGGTCAAACGACAGACTCCATTCTCGGAGTGTCATGAACGCGATGGAAATCTGTACGACGGCACGGTACCTAATTAGGGCGCGGAAGATACGCGTGGATCGGTGTCACACTTCGATCCCTCAACTGACTTCGGTGGTGTCGATGTTTACACAAAAACAGACCTCACAGAGTCCACATGGAGTGTCCGTACTGGAGTACCGTACTCGTATGGTAATTTCCATGATGTCCTCACGGTTTCGCTTTCGATTCAAATAGTCGAAGGAAGGGTAGATTTATTGAGTTCCGTATCCAATTTGTGGCACCATCGACCGTGTATGGGGTGATTTTTGCTATCAGAATGGACGTTAGTTGAGGTTCCACTGGAGCCACAAATTTTGGGCAACGATGGATGAAATAGATTTTCTACTTTTGCATCGACAGAAGCTGTTGAATGCGTTTGAAGGACATTTGCTACATCTTAGGAAATACATAAAGACACATGGGGCATAATTCATCATTAGCTTTGATCTGCTCCCATAAAACTGGCGGTTGGCGATTGACGATAATGTGGCTTTCCTTTGTGATGGGCGAGTTTTCTACACATGTACCTGCGTGTGTTTATTATGTAAATTTCGTCTCCAACAAATTGCTCCTCCACTTCTTCAACGCGTGGCGCTGTCTGTTTTGACATTTATGCGATAAGATTAACGATCTCGGCTGATAATTTATACTACAAAACTCAGTGATGCCACAACGAATGAAGGACTCTGCGGGAGAACCGGGGGTCCCTGTGGGCTCTTG
>NW_026457700.1:0-1564 GCF_943734635.1 Anopheles cruzii | reverse complement strand
AAATGGAAAAAACTTACTTCGGCCAAACGAATCTCTACCACTGTATACATGACTTATATACATGACTTTGAGCTTGGAGAAAGTCCTACTTTAATTGTATGTCATATTGTTCACCATAATGGTTCATAATGGCCATAAATAATGCAATTTACGTAACGTCAACATATGATAAAATAAGGGGGATTAATATTTAGCTTTACTATTTATAAACCGACCTGCTATGTTCGTATCAGGAAATGAAGCGCTTTTCGTGGCCTTTGACAGCGTGTCGCGAGTTTTGGGCCACACGCGTGTTTCTGTCACAGACATGAAACATCAATTTTAGGCGATACTTCACTTCGGTCCCTGGTGGCGTTGGCGATTGGTAGAAAGCCAGAAGCTCCCACCCCGGCCATCAATCTTTATTCGGCCATTTTGTGTAGACCGTGTCGTCCTCTTTTGCTCGATCGGTCACGGCTACGGTTTTTTGCCAACGAAACAATATCAACAGTTGTATCTTATTGTCAGCATTACAACCCCATCTTCCCAAAACATTGGGGATGGACCGAGTCTGAATGCATAGTGTTATATATATATATATATGTGTGTGTGTGTGTGTGTGCGTGTAACACATACACACTCCAGGCCATCTGCGTGCGTGATGAAGATTGATTTCGGTTCTCCGAGAGGGAGCGAACATCCATGGGAGCGGCAGAGTTGCAGCAAACAAGGTTATACCCTTCGCCACACGACGCGACTATCCGAAGATAAACTAACAGCATAAAACATCCCCAAGATATCCTCAGCGTTAGTTGGGAGGAGCAGGACCAATCTCGCCATCTCGAGGGTGGAAATAAAAACCATGGCCGAGAATACTCCTCCAGCGATGAATAGTCTGCTGCGTGTTTGATGGATAGTATCTGGTCTTCACGTTTAGTGGCCACGGTTGACGCTTCTGGTGAAGTAGTGAGGTGTTGGATGAGTAGAAATAAATTGCCCTGAACCGGAACAGGGTATGACCAAGCGAATAGCACCGACGAGCGAAACGAAGCTGTTATGTTGTGCTGCAATTTTTTATGCTTTCGCGCAGCAGCATTTGAAATTGAATCGTTTGTTTGAACTCAGATTGTGTGCATTTTTTCATAACTCTGTGCATCGGTTCCGACTTTTCGATGGTTCATAGTCTCGCGAAAAGTTGTGTTGTACTGGCATAGACTTTTTAAACTTTTATTTTCCGCCGAACAACACGAAAAGTAAATTTTGGTCATGGGTGGCGGCGCCCCAGTGTTAACGTTTTCTCCCGTTGCTGTGGTGCATGAAATATGCAAAATTTCCGAAAGGTCCCGACCCACGGCATCAAATCGGAGACTTCCTTAAAAGGTTCCCCGGTTCTCCCGGATTAAGGAGTATTGTTGCATAAACGTGTCTTTGTTGTAAAATTTGTCCTTCCTTCCAACCCTCACTTGTGTTCGGTCTCTTTCGTAAGAGTAGCATATTGCCGGGCTAATATTATTTTCGATTTATAGATTACCATTGCGCACAGGACCCGAAGATCGCAGATTTGATCCAACTTTCCATAATTGGA
>NW_026457699.1:0-1566 GCF_943734635.1 Anopheles cruzii | reverse complement strand
AGTTTTAGAACTAATTGTAAGAGTGAGTCTTAAGCAAGATCCGAACCGGACAAAACGTCCGTGCATTAGCTCCTGCCCCGACGGGCAGCTCCAACTTCCAGTTATCAAATAAAACACCTTCCGAAACTAAGAACAACAAAGTGTACACATATTACATGGCGATCCTGCCAGGAGTGACCCTTCAAGTTTGTGTAGTGACCCCTTCAGGTTTTGGTGAATAACCAACCTTGCCCATCAAAATGGGACGACCACACTCAAAGGTCGCCACCGACGTAAAAGGTGACCATGACATCACCATAATAAACAATCTAGGCGTGCACACCGAATTCCACGTTAGTCACGACTTTAAGTTGAATGTGATCCTACCGATAGTGGTCCTACAGCTAGCTTTCAGTGTGTACCAATGGTACCACAAGCGGGTAACGAGGCGAGGCCGCCGTCGCCGTTTTGAGTTCGCTGTCGGGCTGCCTGATGGAGCGTCCACCCCTGATACCGCCGGACCGGCGAAATGCGATGAGTAGTTTAACGAGCGTTTACCACGGTTAAAAATTTATGTGGGATTAGGTTTTTCTATATATTTTTTTTTAATTTCCTGATAGCCTTTTATAATGTCAGCGTTTTATAATGTTGTAATGTCAGTGTTAGCATAACGATTTTTTTTTTCCTGGACTCGTGAACGGACGGAACCTTATCCCCAGTATTTTTGCACGAAAGCAACGTCACGTTTATTCTAACAATTATACTATTCTAATATTCTAATATTATCCGACCGTCGAGGTTTCGCACGTAGACCCTCGAACGGTCGCGAGAAGAACACTGCCGATCGGTATCGGCGTCGATCGTGGGTGAGTCCCGAGTCACCCACGCAGGGCACTCGGCACTCACCCGGGCCTTATCACAGACGGTATCCGGTCACCGCGTGTCCGCAATGACACTTACGCTGACGGCTGACCGTTACCGCCGTTACCACCGCGACTGACACGCGTTGTCAGTCGCGGTGGGCCCCCGTAGCAGATTTAGCACACGTTTGTGCTAAACCACCCAGCTTGGGCCCATGGATATTTAACTTAAAGGAGAGCATAATCTCCTTATGGAACGGTTCCTTGCAGCGGGCGATATTTTAAATAAGACCCTGCAGAGTTTAAAAAGTTTTCGAACATTCACCCCTGCCACAAGCCAAAGGAAAATAGCAGAAATCAAGAACCTTCTGTTGGAAGCAAAATTATTTTGTAGCAGATCCAGCCGATCTGCTAAACAGTTTGAACAGGTTACAAATCTGGAAACCATAGCGCATTCCAAAGAAACCGTTGCATGAACACTTACATACAAAGTCACACCGAGAAGCCATAATTCATTCTAATATGTCAAGCACGCAATTGCATACCAGACAGCAGAAAGGGAAACAGTTGCATAGCCATAGGCGCCGACGCAACGGCCCGAGTCAGGTAGAGACCCGAAAGCAGACCCAAAGTCAAGCGGGCCAGCTTTCGGCGGAAAAAGACAAAGTTGCAAGACAGAAAACAGAAACCCAAATATTTACAAAACATGTACCGAGCGCGCAACAAA
>NW_026457698.1:0-1569 GCF_943734635.1 Anopheles cruzii | reverse complement strand
CAATTCGTTGGGGGCAATGCACAAATCTGGGACCAGCAAATCCCATACTTTTGCTTCGAATATAATACGACTGTAAACTCCTCGACAGGTTATACTCCATACGAGCTTTTGTTTGGACGGGAACCAAGGATCCCCGCAACCATATACCAGGGTAGCAATAGTGACCCCACGTATCGCGATTATGCGCAGGAAATGAAAGCCATATTTAAAAATATCCACTCAGTAGCTAAGGAGAATTTGATCAAATCTAAGGAAAAACGGAAGGAAGTGTACGATAAGAAAACGAAGGAGTGGAAGCCCATGTGGGGAGAACAAGTCCTGATACAGGCCAATCCAATGGGCGTGGGAGCCAAACTACAAAACACTTGGCGGGGACCCTACTTAGTAGTTGACTTACCAACCGAGCAAACTACTATCGTGAAGAATGGTAACAAATTTGAAAGGATTCATAACAATCGCTTAAAAAAATATTACGAATAGGGAACTTCAAGAAGTCACAAACGAAGGCGAAGGAAAAAAAAAGACAGCAAAGATACGACAAAGGTTAGAACAGGATCGACTAGATAGTAAGTCGTAGAGACACTTAAATATGAAAGTGGGGGGCCGAGACGAGAACAGTCGCAACTTTAAGTGAAAGAACAAAATAGAGAGAAATAGAAAGAAAGAGATAGAGAAAAAAAAGAGATAGAACCAAAAGAAACAGACAGAGAGAGAACTGATAGAGATATAAAAGAGAAAAGTATAGCGAGAACAGAACGCCGCTCTGAACAAATCATGCTGGAAAGAAAACGGAAGAGCGAGGTAGATCCAGACGATGGAGGTCGAATAGCAAGGTCCGGAATATTTTATT
Organism: Anopheles cruzii; assembly: GCF_943734635.1. Classification (NCBI taxonomy): domain Eukaryota; kingdom Metazoa; phylum Arthropoda; class Insecta; order Diptera; family Culicidae; genus Anopheles; species Anopheles cruzii. The sequence continues at coordinate 719 of NW_026457698.1, read as the reverse complement.
GGTATGTAGGGGGGATTTGTTTCGCTGCGATCCAACCCATATACCTCAGCGAAAATGGAATATCCAGATTTTCCTAATTCACCAAATGGAATCGAAAGAAATGTAGGCAGAAAGAAACAGAGTAAGCATGAAAAACGTTGGAGAGAAAAATGCAGTAATTATGAGAACATGATAAACGGAAGAAAGAACACGAAGCACTAGGTGGAAGAAGAAAAAAACGTGAAGACGAAGAAAGATTGCAAAGAGAGAAAAACAAGAGATAAGAGAGATAATAATGCACCTACGAAAGGATAATTCGAATAGAACGTTAATAAGAGATTGCGAATTGTAACTAAACGCGACCTTAACATATATAACAGAACGGAAAATGTTACAGGAATAAGAAAAGGACACGAAGCCAGGGACATTGTAAAAGAACAAGGTCGAAAATTGTAATTGATATAGCAATAAGACGAACGTAGCATTATGAATTAGAGCAAGGTAAGAACTATGCGAGAATGAAGAAGGCAGGCAACGCCACGGAAAGCAGAAGGACCGGAATCAACTAGTAGATAGCAGTTATACGAATAAGACAAAGTTAATTGTACGCCCCACTCAGATACACGCCCATCTCAGACACACGCCCTAAAACGAACCCATGTATCCCATGGTAAGAACCTGAAAATTAAGACCTAGCGCGCCTGATAAACCTACAATCCACTTGAGGACACGTCTGTTCC
>NW_026457697.1:0-1570 GCF_943734635.1 Anopheles cruzii | reverse complement strand
TGTGTAATATGTACCCGGGGCGATTGGACACCTGGTGGGGAAGTTGGAGTCCTCTTTTAGTACATCATACAACACCTTTAGCAAGCGGTTCTGTGATGGGTTTTTGATAAAAGAGCAGAGTTCCACCGTTCGGGCCACGATTGATTTTTGCACTGTGCTGTTTGTCAGAACAACATGGTACGATCCAATGAGCTGAAAAAAGAATTTAAAATTGTACTTGAATATACTGACATCGAAACACACTTAATTCAAATATCCATGTCACATAATCGTGTCCTTTGATAAACTGGTACCGGCAAAGTACCAACAAAGTTCTTGTGACACTCTTTGTAAGTTCTTGAATGGTTCCCATACCTTCAGATCCTTTAACTGTCGAGAAAGCTGAATATCCAAATCAATAGACTGGTTCACGATCGATCGCGTTTGTTTAATATTTACTGAAGCGTTCACATATTGGAAGTTTTTGTTTACCACAACTCGTGTGACTAATGGAAGAAGCTATCGGTGTTATAGAATTGAAAAGTAAATACTGATGCTGCGACGTAAACGATACCGAATACAGGCCATGGAATACTTACAGTCACGGAAGAGTTTGAAACTATTATACATGTTGATAAAGTTACCGTCAATAGCCAAACGTTCATCATGTACACGGTATGAAATAAAAAGTACTCAGTACTCAGATTGTAGCAACTGGCGCAAAGCAACTGACGTTAAGCTGTTGAAAATCCGACTTACTTAGTTATGAATCATGCGCGTAGTCGGTAATGGACACATTTATTATAATCGCTAATGCTATTTTAAAACGACAATTTTGATCCATTTTTATTGGAATGAAAGCAAAAAATGTCGGAAACAACACACAATTTTAGAAAAAATGTAGATTTATTCAAATTGGCCACCTTTTACCACACACCATCTGACGCGGAATAATATTGTCGTGTTCTAATCCGGTTTAGGCCGATTTTGAGGTATTCGGCTCTAGTAACTGTGTTAAGCATCAACAGGAACGAATTTGTTGGTACCAGGATGCCGTTTGCCATTTTTGTAAATCGGTGTGTTTTGGTAACACCTTGGTTTTTCAGTTCAGCTGTTATATCTTCCCCAGTGACATCTTGAAGTCCATTGGCAGAGACAACTACCATGCAGCTGTTTAGTATGGCGTGGTTTTCAATTGTAATTGCGGTTCCTGGGATAAGCTTGGTTATTTTCAATAGCTTTTCTGCCTGTATTTCTCTCGCGGTCACTTTGCACTCGATCACGATGAACACGTTTTCATATTTTTTCATTGATGTTGTCTACTTTACGTTACGAGTGCGTTTGGAACGGCTCCATTTTTAGAGACGACATGATACGCCGCTGTCAACTGAGAATGGGATAACGTTTTAAAGTAATAAAGAGCAGACCATTTCCAACAATCATTAAAATCTTACCTTTAAATCTCTCAATTCTCGGTGAATTTGTACAAACAAATCAACAGTTTGGTTTACGATAGTTCCAGTGATACGCGAAGATGAATTAACAAAATTTTCGTTTTGATTGAATTCAATACGTGCTACTACAGGGATTA
>NW_026457696.1:0-1570 GCF_943734635.1 Anopheles cruzii | reverse complement strand
TGTGTAATATGTACCCGGGGCGATTGGACACCTGGTGGGGAAGTTGGAGTCCTCTTTTAGTACATCATACAACACCTTTAGCAAGCGGTTCTGTGATGGGTTTTTGATAAAAGAGCAGAGTTCCACCGTTCGGGCCACGATTGATTTTTGCACTGTGCTGTTTGTCAGAACAACATGGTACGATCCAATGAGCTGAAAAAAGAATTTAAAATTGTACTTGAATATACTGACATCGAAACACACTTAATTCAAATATCCATGTCACATAATCGTGTCCTTTGATAAACTGGTACCGGCAAAGTACCAACAAAGTTCTTGTGACACTCTTTGTAAGTTCTTGAATGGTTCCCATACCTTCAGATCCTTTAACTGTCGAGAAAGCTGAATATCCAAATCAATAGACTGGTTCACGATCGATCGCGTTTGTTTAATATTTACTGAAGCGTTCACATATTGGAAGTTTTTGTTTACCACAACTCGTGTGACTAATGGAAGAAGCTATCGGTGTTATAGAATTGAAAAGTAAATACTGATGCTGCGACGTAAACGATACCGAATACAGGCCATGGAATACTTACAGTCACGGAAGAGTTTGAAACTATTATACATGTTGATAAAGTTACCGTCAATAGCCAAACGTTCATCATGTACACGGTATGAAATAAAAAGTACTCAGTACTCAGATTGTAGCAACTGGCGCAAAGCAACTGACGTTAAGCTGTTGAAAATCCGACTTACTTAGTTATGAATCATGCGCGTAGTCGGTAATGGACACATTTATTATAATCGCTAATGCTATTTTAAAACGACAATTTTGATCCATTTTTATTGGAATGAAAGCAAAAAATGTCGGAAACAACACACAATTTTAGAAAAAATGTAGATTTATTCAAATTGGCCACCTTTTACCACACACCATCTGACGCGGAATAATATTGTCGTGTTCTAATCCGGTTTAGGCCGATTTTGAGGTATTCGGCTCTAGTAACTGTGTTAAGCATCAACAGGAACGAATTTGTTGGTACCAGGATGCCGTTTGCCATTTTTGTAAATCGGTGTGTTTTGGTAACACCTTGGTTTTTCAGTTCAGCTGTTATATCTTCCCCAGTGACATCTTGAAGTCCATTGGCAGAGACAACTACCATGCAGCTGTTTAGTATGGCGTGGTTTTCAATTGTAATTGCGGTTCCTGGGATAAGCTTGGTTATTTTCAATAGCTTTTCTGCCTGTATTTCTCTCGCGGTCACTTTGCACTCGATCACGATGAACACGTTTTCATATTTTTTCATTGATGTTGTCTACTTTACGTTACGAGTGCGTTTGGAACGGCTCCATTTTTAGAGACGACATGATACGCCGCTGTCAACTGAGAATGGGATAACGTTTTAAAGTAATAAAGAGCAGACCATTTCCAACAATCATTAAAATCTTACCTTTAAATCTCTCAATTCTCGGTGAATTTGTACAAACAAATCAACAGTTTGGTTTACGATAGTTCCAGTGATACGCGAAGATGAATTAACAAAATTTTCGTTTTGATTGAATTCAATACGTGCTACTACAGGGATTA
>NW_026457695.1:0-1571 GCF_943734635.1 Anopheles cruzii | reverse complement strand
ATGGAACGTTTTGCTACAGACTTTGCACGAGAATGGCCTTTCGCCGGTATGAATGCGGATGTGACTCTTCAGCTTGGATGTATCTGGATACGTGGCCGAACACTGAGGGCACTGGTGCTTTTGCTTGTTTTTATGCACATTACGAGTAACTTTTGGGCTCTGCCTTCTAGACACTGAGAACTCTGCAGCGGCGATATCCTTTTGTGAACCTCGCCGTTTATTTGACCTCAACAGTCGCCGCTCGCCGACTGCGGAGACACGGTGATTATCGGTGTGTTTTGATTTTGCTTCACCTTTAGGATCCATTTGTTTAAATATAGGTCCTTCGGCGGCACCCAAATTATTGTGATCTGACACTGCTGCTGGGCCGTCAGGACCCATGGTGGTCTTCCCTGCCACAGAAGCTTCCCCTTCGACATCGAAAGGATCCGTTTTGAGAATATTATGCTCATGTTTCAGCTCAGCATCTGATGGCTGATCCTGCTGCTGGTCGTCCATTGGTTCTCGTTTCAAAAGTGTTTCCAATGATTCTTCCTCTGCCTCAAACAAGTCGTCATGATGGTTATAACCGTATGTACTACTTATCTGTTGTAAATCAGAAACCGTTTGACTCGATTGATAATCCTCTTCCGAATCTTCTACGGCAACCTCTGTTTTGACCAGCAATTTAACGCCATCGGTTGGCTGCATGTCGTTGTTAGAATGCTCTGCACTTGTATCGGAACCGGCCAAATGGTTAGTGTCGGCTTCTTCCTTAAGCCGTTCGATTCTTGCATTGTTCAGCATCCATATCGAGCGCAACTTGTCCAGAAAATCGCACCGCGATTTGCAAGCCGAACACAAATACGTTGAAAATGCTGGCAATAGTTTCATCTGCAAAAAGATAAGGAGCATGTCATAACCGGATGCAGCCTAGTTTAAGAGGTACAATGTACATGTGGAGAAGACAGATGTAGCAGCGCGAACGTTGTTCTTAGAAAAGAAGCGCGTTTGGGTAAAGAATTAGAACGAATAGCCATTGGGACCACCCGAACTGCATCTTCTGTGTGAAGCGCGCTAAGCAGAAGTTATATTAACATTGGGCTCAGGATAAACGGGATCACCACGATAGGTATTAAGTGGAAAATTATAACAGAGCAAAAGTATTGAGCAATAAAGGACGTTGAACACGAACCTCAAACAGTGTAACCCCGTACATTTCAGTTACGTTACGGAAGCATTCAATTTAAGAAGGGCATATTACCTGAACATTTGTACAGGAAAACGTTTGTTGTAAAAGATATTCTCCCCGTTCGTCGGAAGAGACCGGCTCCAAATCCCCATCAGTCGACAGGCATTTTCGACACATAGGCGTGGTTCTAGAAAGATATTTGTTATCACACAAACTTATCCTTGTCTCCCCGGCAACTTACTCGGCTGCAAATGAAGCTTTAGACCGTTTCGAAGGTGCCATTTCGACTCCAACAGTTTATTACAGAAGAATGAAAAATTGTCCACGTTTTTTATTGTTTACTAAAAAAGGTTTCTTTCCAATCGTCGATTTTTGACAGCTTCTAGCCCAAGAGAAAAAA
>NW_026457694.1:0-1571 GCF_943734635.1 Anopheles cruzii | reverse complement strand
ATGGAACGTTTTGCTACAGACTTTGCACGAGAATGGCCTTTCGCCGGTATGAATGCGGATGTGACTCTTCAGCTTGGATGTATCTGGATACGTGGCCGAACACTGAGGGCACTGGTGCTTTTGCTTGTTTTTATGCACATTACGAGTAACTTTTGGGCTCTGCCTTCTAGACACTGAGAACTCTGCAGCGGCGATATCCTTTTGTGAACCTCGCCGTTTATTTGACCTCAACAGTCGCCGCTCGCCGACTGCGGAGACACGGTGATTATCGGTGTGTTTTGATTTTGCTTCACCTTTAGGATCCATTTGTTTAAATATAGGTCCTTCGGCGGCACCCAAATTATTGTGATCTGACACTGCTGCTGGGCCGTCAGGACCCATGGTGGTCTTCCCTGCCACAGAAGCTTCCCCTTCGACATCGAAAGGATCCGTTTTGAGAATATTATGCTCATGTTTCAGCTCAGCATCTGATGGCTGATCCTGCTGCTGGTCGTCCATTGGTTCTCGTTTCAAAAGTGTTTCCAATGATTCTTCCTCTGCCTCAAACAAGTCGTCATGATGGTTATAACCGTATGTACTACTTATCTGTTGTAAATCAGAAACCGTTTGACTCGATTGATAATCCTCTTCCGAATCTTCTACGGCAACCTCTGTTTTGACCAGCAATTTAACGCCATCGGTTGGCTGCATGTCGTTGTTAGAATGCTCTGCACTTGTATCGGAACCGGCCAAATGGTTAGTGTCGGCTTCTTCCTTAAGCCGTTCGATTCTTGCATTGTTCAGCATCCATATCGAGCGCAACTTGTCCAGAAAATCGCACCGCGATTTGCAAGCCGAACACAAATACGTTGAAAATGCTGGCAATAGTTTCATCTGCAAAAAGATAAGGAGCATGTCATAACCGGATGCAGCCTAGTTTAAGAGGTACAATGTACATGTGGAGAAGACAGATGTAGCAGCGCGAACGTTGTTCTTAGAAAAGAAGCGCGTTTGGGTAAAGAATTAGAACGAATAGCCATTGGGACCACCCGAACTGCATCTTCTGTGTGAAGCGCGCTAAGCAGAAGTTATATTAACATTGGGCTCAGGATAAACGGGATCACCACGATAGGTATTAAGTGGAAAATTATAACAGAGCAAAAGTATTGAGCAATAAAGGACGTTGAACACGAACCTCAAACAGTGTAACCCCGTACATTTCAGTTACGTTACGGAAGCATTCAATTTAAGAAGGGCATATTACCTGAACATTTGTACAGGAAAACGTTTGTTGTAAAAGATATTCTCCCCGTTCGTCGGAAGAGACCGGCTCCAAATCCCCATCAGTCGACAGGCATTTTCGACACATAGGCGTGGTTCTAGAAAGATATTTGTTATCACACAAACTTATCCTTGTCTCCCCGGCAACTTACTCGGCTGCAAATGAAGCTTTAGACCGTTTCGAAGGTGCCATTTCGACTCCAACAGTTTATTACAGAAGAATGAAAAATTGTCCACGTTTTTTATTGTTTACTAAAAAAGGTTTCTTTCCAATCGTCGATTTTTGACAGCTTCTAGCCCAAGAGAAAAAA
>NW_026457693.1:0-1572 GCF_943734635.1 Anopheles cruzii | reverse complement strand
TGTCCCTCAATGTTCGCCCATCTTTCCCAATTGAAGGTCCACATCCGCACTCATACCGGCGAAAAGCCATATCTGTGTAAAGTCTGTGACAAAGCGTTCAGTATATCAAGCAATCTAGCATGTCACTCCAAAATTCACAAGACGGATGAATCTCATTAATCTTCACAGTTCATTCAAGTAGGAGTTTGTACAGATTAAATTTTGTAGTTTGCTGAATCAACGCAATAAATTTAATATTCTGGAAAAAACTGGACTGTGGAAAAAACGAAATCTTTTGATAACAATAGAAAAAAGCAGTGAAATATGGAAAAGAAGTTGTTGAAATAAAGTGAAACTAAACATCATCTAGAAACATTATCTGTTTTTGGGGTCGTCTTAAAGTATCAAATGCAGATTGTTGTTTTATCATATGCTCTGTTCAATACTTACTTACTCAATAGGCAATTACAATCACGGAGCGGACCTGTCGTACAACAAAGATTCCCTACACCACTCAAGGTCGAGGGCCTTCGTCCACCAACTCGTTACACCCGCCATCTCAGTATGTCCGAGAAATAACGATGATTTTATTAAAAAAAATATAAAATGCAGTCGCGTTCTTGCGTTGCGTTCTTCTTCTTCTTTCAAACGCATCCAAATTCATACAAGTCGATTGACGGATTAAAAACTTATGTACGTTTTTTTATCAGTAGGTTTAGTAACCGTGTTACAGCCGCTTGAGTCGCCGGAATGTCGTGATAAAAGGATCCTTTCATTGTCAATTTGAGCTTAGGGAATAGGAAATAGTCACTCGGTGACAGATCAGGCAAATACGGAGGGTTGTTGGCCTTTTTGGCATCATTCGAATGTTTTATACGATTATTTATGTAAAAAAGCACGCCACTCGTGTTTTTACTTGAGGTCGCAACCACCGTTTAGAAAATACACGTCTTCACCTTCTGATGGTTCTCCGGCGACTCCGACTTTATTCTCTCTCACGACTCAGCCCGACCTCTCGCGACTCGGCACGATCGCACTCACACACACTCGCGACGCCGCCCGATCGCACTCCATTACAATTTTAACCTTACATTTATATGCATTTTATATTTATCTTTTATATATAAGGCTGGGAAAAAAGTCATGGACCGTAACGATACATCTTTGCGCCTGGACAGCGAAATTGTACCGATTTTGCCCGTTTACGACCATCGTCGTGGGTCTAGAAAATCTGAGGCATCGAGCATTAATATCTGTCCAATTTCCATACATGTGTGCGTGTGTTGATGGCGCTTTGACATGTTGATTTTATTAAATTCGATGTTAAATCGTTATGAAACCGTAGCGTCTGGACGCAATTATTATTACTGCAAATCTGCAATCCGAAAAGAACGATTAAATTTAAATTAAAAAAAATTTATTCAAATTTTATATACAAAGATATCAGAATGATGGTAATAAAAGTAATTAATAATAATGATAAAAATAATAGATATATGATTTATCATTATTCGAAATCATTATTTAAACTCACACAAACTTGATACACCCTGTAACTGTATTTTTAGTTTTAAAAGAACGGCGCCTCTCTCA
>NW_026457692.1:0-1572 GCF_943734635.1 Anopheles cruzii | reverse complement strand
TGTCCCTCAATGTTCGCCCATCTTTCCCAATTGAAGGTCCACATCCGCACTCATACCGGCGAAAAGCCATATCTGTGTAAAGTCTGTGACAAAGCGTTCAGTATATCAAGCAATCTAGCATGTCACTCCAAAATTCACAAGACGGATGAATCTCATTAATCTTCACAGTTCATTCAAGTAGGAGTTTGTACAGATTAAATTTTGTAGTTTGCTGAATCAACGCAATAAATTTAATATTCTGGAAAAAACTGGACTGTGGAAAAAACGAAATCTTTTGATAACAATAGAAAAAAGCAGTGAAATATGGAAAAGAAGTTGTTGAAATAAAGTGAAACTAAACATCATCTAGAAACATTATCTGTTTTTGGGGTCGTCTTAAAGTATCAAATGCAGATTGTTGTTTTATCATATGCTCTGTTCAATACTTACTTACTCAATAGGCAATTACAATCACGGAGCGGACCTGTCGTACAACAAAGATTCCCTACACCACTCAAGGTCGAGGGCCTTCGTCCACCAACTCGTTACACCCGCCATCTCAGTATGTCCGAGAAATAACGATGATTTTATTAAAAAAAATATAAAATGCAGTCGCGTTCTTGCGTTGCGTTCTTCTTCTTCTTTCAAACGCATCCAAATTCATACAAGTCGATTGACGGATTAAAAACTTATGTACGTTTTTTTATCAGTAGGTTTAGTAACCGTGTTACAGCCGCTTGAGTCGCCGGAATGTCGTGATAAAAGGATCCTTTCATTGTCAATTTGAGCTTAGGGAATAGGAAATAGTCACTCGGTGACAGATCAGGCAAATACGGAGGGTTGTTGGCCTTTTTGGCATCATTCGAATGTTTTATACGATTATTTATGTAAAAAAGCACGCCACTCGTGTTTTTACTTGAGGTCGCAACCACCGTTTAGAAAATACACGTCTTCACCTTCTGATGGTTCTCCGGCGACTCCGACTTTATTCTCTCTCACGACTCAGCCCGACCTCTCGCGACTCGGCACGATCGCACTCACACACACTCGCGACGCCGCCCGATCGCACTCCATTACAATTTTAACCTTACATTTATATGCATTTTATATTTATCTTTTATATATAAGGCTGGGAAAAAAGTCATGGACCGTAACGATACATCTTTGCGCCTGGACAGCGAAATTGTACCGATTTTGCCCGTTTACGACCATCGTCGTGGGTCTAGAAAATCTGAGGCATCGAGCATTAATATCTGTCCAATTTCCATACATGTGTGCGTGTGTTGATGGCGCTTTGACATGTTGATTTTATTAAATTCGATGTTAAATCGTTATGAAACCGTAGCGTCTGGACGCAATTATTATTACTGCAAATCTGCAATCCGAAAAGAACGATTAAATTTAAATTAAAAAAAATTTATTCAAATTTTATATACAAAGATATCAGAATGATGGTAATAAAAGTAATTAATAATAATGATAAAAATAATAGATATATGATTTATCATTATTCGAAATCATTATTTAAACTCACACAAACTTGATACACCCTGTAACTGTATTTTTAGTTTTAAAAGAACGGCGCCTCTCTCA
>NW_026457691.1:0-1573 GCF_943734635.1 Anopheles cruzii | reverse complement strand
CACACGGTCATTGATGGTATGTAAAACTTGCTCTCTTTCGTTCCACCTTTTTCCGCTAGAAACAACACTCACGCACTCCCGCGTACCAGTGTGAGTACTGTCCGAAGGCGTTCAACAGTGACAGCTGCTGGAAAATTCACATACGGGCGCATAAGGGTGAAAAGCCGTTCCCCTGCAGCATTTGTGGGAGGACTTTTGGAACGCCGTACAACCGCAAAGTTCACGAATTGCGACACCAGAATAAGCGAGATTATCAGTGCGACAAGTGTCCGAAGGGCTTCTTTTCGCCGAAGGAACTGCGCTCCCACCAGATACGGCACATCAAGGTTGGCCTACGGACCTTTCCTCTGTTAGCAGAGCTACAAGAGGCCGAACCAGCAAAAGAGGAGCTCCTGTCGAAGGCGGAAGGCTTCTTCAATGATCATCTTTACGAAACGGTAGAGAAGCAGTGCCCAAAGCAGTTCTCTTGCTCGAGCTGCTACAAGTCGTTCCACGATAAATCGCAACTTCGGCTACACATGAAGCGAATGCACAGTGCGGTCTCTCTAAGCAAGTCCAACGTTCGGTTTCCAAAGATTGATAGGGAAACTGCTGAAAAGCAACTGGCCTCGATTCTTTATTCCGGCACTTCGTTTGTGTGCGACGTATGCTCAAGAAGTTTCCGAAGCGGCCGAGGTCTGCGGCAACACCTGTATGTGCACATCCGTGGCGTGAAGGTGCATCGCTGTAGTCGTTGTCCGAGAGTGTTCTTCCAGATCGGACACTTGCAGGAACACGAACTGACGCACACTGGCCAGAAACCTTTCAGTTGCCCCGTCTGCGGAAGATGTTTCAATCGAAACTATATCATGGAACGTCATCGAAGAGAACAACATCCAGAAGAAATTATTGCGGATGGTTCACAGGAAAGTAACCCGGAAAGCGAACCACTAATTGTAGACCTCGATGTGCCACTTGAGACGGACTTTGTACAAGATTCAGTAGGAATCGAGACAAGAGTGATGGACCGAACAGATTTACTAACGTTGAAAGTGAACGGGGCGGAACCAGGGAACGAAGCGAACACTGATGCGAACAGTCCCAAAAGAGTGCGAAAAAAGGTTCGATTTTCGGACGTATTGGAAGTGGAATACTTCAATCCAAATGAGTTTCATATTCCGAGAACACCAAAGCCTAGTAAAAGACCAGGTATACTCAAGGGAAGCTTGAAAACCGGAAAAGTGTCACTGAAACCAGAAACCAGCGCCGATTTAATGATGCAACCAACGCCGGCTAACAGCAGCGGACTAGATATGGAGACGATCGCTCCAGAACAACAAAACTCAAGCATTTCGGAAAGTGCCTTTACTCTGCCAGAAGCTGAGGTGAAAGTTAATTCAGAACTAAGTCCCATTGACGCTATTAACAGCACATCTACTATGCAGGAAGATGAAACGATATTTGAATCAGAACTAAGTGGCACAGACTGTATGAACAGCCCCACAAATCTGCAGGAAGATGAAACGATATTTGAATCAGAACTAAGTGGCACGGACTGTATGAACAGCCCGACAAATCTGCAGGAAGATGAAAC
>NW_026457690.1:0-1573 GCF_943734635.1 Anopheles cruzii | reverse complement strand
CACACGGTCATTGATGGTATGTAAAACTTGCTCTCTTTCGTTCCACCTTTTTCCGCTAGAAACAACACTCACGCACTCCCGCGTACCAGTGTGAGTACTGTCCGAAGGCGTTCAACAGTGACAGCTGCTGGAAAATTCACATACGGGCGCATAAGGGTGAAAAGCCGTTCCCCTGCAGCATTTGTGGGAGGACTTTTGGAACGCCGTACAACCGCAAAGTTCACGAATTGCGACACCAGAATAAGCGAGATTATCAGTGCGACAAGTGTCCGAAGGGCTTCTTTTCGCCGAAGGAACTGCGCTCCCACCAGATACGGCACATCAAGGTTGGCCTACGGACCTTTCCTCTGTTAGCAGAGCTACAAGAGGCCGAACCAGCAAAAGAGGAGCTCCTGTCGAAGGCGGAAGGCTTCTTCAATGATCATCTTTACGAAACGGTAGAGAAGCAGTGCCCAAAGCAGTTCTCTTGCTCGAGCTGCTACAAGTCGTTCCACGATAAATCGCAACTTCGGCTACACATGAAGCGAATGCACAGTGCGGTCTCTCTAAGCAAGTCCAACGTTCGGTTTCCAAAGATTGATAGGGAAACTGCTGAAAAGCAACTGGCCTCGATTCTTTATTCCGGCACTTCGTTTGTGTGCGACGTATGCTCAAGAAGTTTCCGAAGCGGCCGAGGTCTGCGGCAACACCTGTATGTGCACATCCGTGGCGTGAAGGTGCATCGCTGTAGTCGTTGTCCGAGAGTGTTCTTCCAGATCGGACACTTGCAGGAACACGAACTGACGCACACTGGCCAGAAACCTTTCAGTTGCCCCGTCTGCGGAAGATGTTTCAATCGAAACTATATCATGGAACGTCATCGAAGAGAACAACATCCAGAAGAAATTATTGCGGATGGTTCACAGGAAAGTAACCCGGAAAGCGAACCACTAATTGTAGACCTCGATGTGCCACTTGAGACGGACTTTGTACAAGATTCAGTAGGAATCGAGACAAGAGTGATGGACCGAACAGATTTACTAACGTTGAAAGTGAACGGGGCGGAACCAGGGAACGAAGCGAACACTGATGCGAACAGTCCCAAAAGAGTGCGAAAAAAGGTTCGATTTTCGGACGTATTGGAAGTGGAATACTTCAATCCAAATGAGTTTCATATTCCGAGAACACCAAAGCCTAGTAAAAGACCAGGTATACTCAAGGGAAGCTTGAAAACCGGAAAAGTGTCACTGAAACCAGAAACCAGCGCCGATTTAATGATGCAACCAACGCCGGCTAACAGCAGCGGACTAGATATGGAGACGATCGCTCCAGAACAACAAAACTCAAGCATTTCGGAAAGTGCCTTTACTCTGCCAGAAGCTGAGGTGAAAGTTAATTCAGAACTAAGTCCCATTGACGCTATTAACAGCACATCTACTATGCAGGAAGATGAAACGATATTTGAATCAGAACTAAGTGGCACAGACTGTATGAACAGCCCCACAAATCTGCAGGAAGATGAAACGATATTTGAATCAGAACTAAGTGGCACGGACTGTATGAACAGCCCGACAAATCTGCAGGAAGATGAAAC
>NW_026457689.1:0-1577 GCF_943734635.1 Anopheles cruzii | reverse complement strand
CCCCGGCAAGGGGAAACCAACAAAATCCCGGTAAGGGAAAACCATAGTGCGTTCGTCGTGCGTGAAAGTGAGTGAGCGAGCTCAACGCGGTGCAGCATCCAGTGGCAGGATGACGCCAACGCAAACCAGCACGGGAGCGATGGCGACGCGATGCGTCCCCGGCTACCGGGAAGCAATGGCCCCTACGACAGGGTCAGCGGCCGCGAGAGCGGCGCGCGCCGAAACGTTGACGCGCACGATGATGAGGGAGATGAAGGACGAGATGAGAAAAGAGTTATCAGAAATGAAGAAGCGCGTCTTCGAAGAAAAGATGCGCGCAATTAGGACGAGTGAGTGGGTGGCCGAAGCAAGCCGATCGCACCGTAGGCACGATCGAGCGGAGCAGCGTAGCGACAGATACACCGACGCAAAAAAGTTATCAGGACAAATGTGGCGGACGGTACCGAACCGACTACAGCGTGCGAAGGGAAGCACCACGAGTGAGCCAGCTGAGTGCGTACGATAAATGGGAAGAAGAGAGGCAGCTCCTCAAATACTACCTCGAACCTAAGTACGATATAATCGCAGCAATGGATGAGCGGAAAGGACGCCAAACGGGCAATGTGAAGCCGATCGCAGGTCCAAGCCGTCGGCAGTCTGCGACCGTTACGCAACGCCGTGCCAGTGACCCCTACGCCGTGCAAGTGGACGACATTCGCCCAACGGCGGTCGCCAGCCGAACGGTGGCAATTTTACCTCCGTCCAAAATGGCCAACAGGAATCGCTTCACGACCACAAGTAAGCCCTCCACGCACAGCCAAACAGGCCTCGTCGAGTGTGCAGCAACGGTACCCGGAGCAGTGTACGGAATGCGAGCACCAACGAGACCTTCAAAACCGATCGGAATTGATCGTAGTGGTACGGTTCGGGACAGTTTCGTGCGTGTGATAGAAGGACCGCTACCTGCGTTGGAAGAGAAGAACACTGTCGCGCTAAGGGACGAGAGTGCAACGACCACCAAGCGATGCGAGGTGAATGGATGTGTTAGTGTCCTGCCGCCAACGAAGCCATTCGGCCGCAAGAGTGGCGGCATCACAGTGTTTAATGGAAACGACAAACCAACGACGCTCGGTGTGTCGGCGAAGAATAGCAGCCTAAATACGAGCCGCACGAGACTCAACGGCAGGTTACGGGGAAAGGAGGCAAGGAAGCCAGACTTGTCAGAGGAGCAATCAGCCGATCGTGCCGCGGCTGCAGTCGATATGGGAAAATCAGTCGCAGCAGCACCAGTAGCAGCAGTTGCCATGGAAGTGGATGACGCGGAGCACAGGACGTCGCAAGCCGACCAGATGAAACAGCTCGACGTGAAGGTGCTGAACAACGCGGCCCACAAGCAACGGCATGCGGAGAACGGTGCTGCCGAGCAGGAACCACCACCGGTTGACACCATCGAAGTGGATCGTTTGATCGTCGATCGTATCGGTGATGTGCCTTACGGGAATGGGCATGCCGCCGAAAGTGTGCTGCTGACCGATGACAACCCGACGCGCAGTAAGGAGCTTTCGGTGACGGCCAGACCCATGGTTGTCGGAGGCCAC
>NW_026457688.1:0-1577 GCF_943734635.1 Anopheles cruzii | reverse complement strand
CACTCCTCCCGAAGAGTGACCCAATTTGTCCCAACTTCTCTCCCCCCGCGCCCCACCACGTGTCCCTGCCTTGCCGGTTTAGTGAAGCCACTTCACCGCGATCGCTTTCACCTTCGAGCTTTTCGCACGTTGTCAGTGTTGGTGCACGGCCGCATATAAGCACGGGCGGGCGAGAGAAAGGGGGTTTCGGGATGGGTTTGGGCTTTCTCAATGGGTGCCACCACACTGGGTCATGCTCCCGGGGGTTATGCTCCCGTGTTATGCCGCTTGACACAACATTGTTTGCCGCCCGCCTTTATTAGATTCTAATTTTAATCGCATTTCGTAGCATGTTTTTTGTTGTTGCTATATTGTGTTGTCGTCCTTTTTCTTTCTTTTTTCTGGGGGGCCCCCCCCCCCTACCCTGTTTCCGCGACCGACATGATCTTAATCCGCTCATTCTTCTTTTTCGCTATCCCTCACTCTCTCTCTCTCTCTCTCTTCCGCTCTTTCGCTCTTTCGCTTTTTTTGCTCTTTCTGTCTTTCTACGCAGGATGCGGTGGCCATCGGAGACGACCTTGACCGAGACAAGCGCAAAGTGCCCGACCCGAAGTACGAAACCAAGAACGCCATCCTCGGGTTCGTGTTTGGAGTGAGTACCACTAGCCCGTAAAGAAACATGGAGGGCGAGGGAGGGGAGGTGGGGGAGTGGTAGGCTATTTACTACTAACCTACACCATTAGATACATCGCTGCCACCACCCCCCACCCTCCCCGGGGAAGGCTAACCTAACCATCAACAAGTAGCCTGTAGGTGACGGTACACTAACCTCCTTTCGCTAAACAGCACACAGAGACCCAAACCGACGTGTGAGTGCGTGTGTGTGTGTGTGTGTGTATGTGTGTGTGATAGCTGTGAACAGACTCCACGTCCTGGAAGCGGAAAAAACAATGGAACACGTCCTGGAAGCGGAAACAGTAAGGAGAGCTAACCTCACACCCGGGTCGTAAAGGGCATCTGACAGCATTTTGGCAAACTGACAGCATTTTGACAATTATGTGACAACCACACGAAATGAGGCGCGCCAGTTTGAGCCCCAAAAGCGAGAAGAGAGAAGACACAACGTATAGAAAGGGCAGATAAATGAACCCGACTGGTCTTGTTAAAAGTTTCCGCTAACTAATTGTGGGTTTGGGCAAGCGACAAGCAAGTTTTAGATTTTTCTCACATTTTCCACACACACACACATTCACACGTACACCTTGGACGATCTTCGGGCGATACCGCGTGAAAGGATTAAAGGCCGGTCGGGTCCGGCCACCACAAAACCCGTTTGAATTGCGTTCGCTTTACGTGGTGTGTGTGTGTGTGTGTGTGTGAGTGCGTGTGTTTGAAGCTAAAAATATCATAAGCACAGCATCGCACGAGCACACAGACACACACACGCACGCGCGGTACGTTGAGGTTTGTCCAGATGCGTTTTGAACGAAACGAAAGACTCCACAAGCGACGAACCTAGCGACGAAAATTCCAAATGTCAGGTCTTAGGTCAGGTCCGGTTGCGGTTGGCCCCACCTCGGGGTGGACAACGGGCCAGG
>NW_026457687.1:0-1577 GCF_943734635.1 Anopheles cruzii | reverse complement strand
GGGATCGGATTCTGGGAACTTTCGGTTCTTCCTACTAACCACCCCCCGCACACCAACCGAGCGCAGCGCGGAGTTGATTAACTCGATGTCAGATGTGACATCCCGCTGCGGCTTCGGATTCGGCTTCGGATCGGTTTCCCACAGCCTGCCCCCGGCCAGATCCCAGATCATTCGATCGGATCTGCAATGGGCATGTTTGAGCAATGTTTACCAGATGACCACTGGCGGCTGCCGGTGCACGGCGCGCCGAAGAATGCTGGCAACATCTTTCCGCCATTTGTCGGGCACGTAGGTGCACCCACATGCACACGGTGCCGCGTCCGTGCTCAGGTGTCGATCGGTAATCGATCAACCGGAACGGCAGCCACATCGGTGGCATGGCATCGGAGTGATTTACGGTTCGATTGGCCGGCGACGAGATGACAGCGGTGCGACGGTTCGTCGCTTGCTTCAGCGTTGAAGTTTTTCGTCTTCAAAGTCTCCGTTCTCGGGTTTCAGCGGCACCACTCGTGCTCGTCAGGCGACGGTCACGAGTGCGCATGCTCCGCATGTGCAGATCCGCACCAGATTCCGGACCTGGGCCCGGGTCCGTGATGGCATGAGTTATGAGCCGGCATCGGTCGGGTGACTTGCAGTGGATGGTGAGTTTTGCTGTTTATTTTAATGCACCCAGCGTACGTCCGGGCTATGGCCGGCAGGATCTCACCGGCTCAAATCATATTCACAATCTACGTTGGGCACGGTGAGTTTGTTGGTCGCTTCTGATTTTGCAATGCACGGGCCGGGGGCCCGGCAGAATTGGGGCAACCGCGACATGGCGCGGTGCGTTTTAAACATCTTTACCAGAAACATTTTATTAACAACAGCCGTAAAACGGCACACGCCTTTCGACGCCTGCCGATACCTGCCGCTAACTCGCCTTTTCGCTCCCTAAATTAAGCTTTCCTGCACAAAGTTCAATCGGATCGCTTCCACAGCCCGAGCTTCACCATTATTGCCGTTTGCCACCCGACGGCAAGGTTAGTGCGCTGCCGTTGTCGGTGTCGGTGACCAGGAAAGCCTTCGCCGCCAGCCCACGGATGGTTGCGGTTCGGTTTCGCTGAAGGATAAAGAACGGAGTCAACCACCAATTGGGGCCTCAAGTTCGCGCCGCACACGAAAACTCTGTTCGGGCAAATGAGAAAATAAATTAATATTCAAAGCCAAGCGGTGACTCAAATACTATTATAACCCGCCGGCCGCCGGTGACCTGCCGCCGGGAGGTCGTGACAGCGGGTCGAGTGGGAGGGACACAGGAGGTAGGTTAAATAAAATCAAACATCACCGGCAGGGAGTGGTGATGGCGCAACATAACTGCGACTCCGGCGTCGTCGTCGTGCCAAACAATTGGCCCAGGAGGTCAGGTCAGAGTGACGTGGCGCGCGCGCCGAGATGTAAATGAGTGGCGGAGCGGCGGGGTCTGACCGAAAAGTGGCAGCCAACCGGGCCAGGGCAGTAGCATCACGCGATGAGATCACAACATAGGACGGGAAAAAAAGGTTCATCGGAATCAAGCGCCGGGGGGACGCGAAAATTGT
>NW_026457686.1:0-1577 GCF_943734635.1 Anopheles cruzii | reverse complement strand
GACGAGAAATTTCGGGCACCATCGACGAGAGTTTTACGATCAGCGCGGCTTTAATTGCTCGAACAGCCAGAGCCAAGGCGCAACTCGAGCCAAGGCTTACTGCGAGTACTTGACATCCGAGCAGCATCTTTTCTTTGAAGGTATTTTGCCCGAACTTCTGGGTCACTATTACCGAAAAACGTACAAAAACGTTCCTCATTTATTTTCCTGTTGACGCCCAGTTCTGTGACAGGTCGTCTCGACAGTTTGCTCTTATTATCGACAGTCGATTTTTTGCAAAACGGATTGCCACCGGATGTGTCGTTCGTTTGCAACGTATGGGCCAAGGGCCCAGGGTTGACAATAGTAGGTACGGGTGGTCGTCGTAAATATCCTGTACCTTTCAGCGCGACCACAAAGCGGAGAACGCACGGATCTTGCGGTCGTCGCCCAGCTCCCGATGCTACGCGCCGAGTTGGTAGAGAATCGAACAAGAACAGAGGAAGTAGAAGCGAAGGAAGGCAGCAGTGGCCGGTAGATAGTGTGGGACTTCGCCTTACACACTCACACACTTACAAGCAACAGCATCGTGCGCTCGTTCAGGTACTACATGGCGGAAAATTAAAAAACAAATCCCCAAAGTCTGGTAACTTCTTTACCGCGGTGCTTACTCTTAATTGTATAGTTTTAATTTATATTTTAAACTAATCCTTCAAGCATATGCAATGTGAGGGTTCGAACTGACGCCGTTTGCATAGAAACCGATTAATCGGTGCAACGCAGACGGATGATGACGGTCGAGCAATATGTAAAGTTATGGTACAAAAGTTAAAATCAAAAGCTAAATCTTGGCGAGGTTGAGGTAGTAAAATCGAGCAAACTAAAAGAATGGATAAAAAAACAAGTCAGACATAAAATCGGTTTTGTTTGGCGGAAGTCATTTGAGAAGATCATAGTTTTGCTCTTAGAAACTAAGCCAAACATATATTCGTCTTCTATCTTCGAGAGATATAGGCACGAAAAATATTTCAAGCCGGATACGGTATCTTTCTAACGTACCGAAGCTGTTTGATAGATCTCCACAAAGTAAACTACCGAAAATGCCGGAAGTAGCCCAGATGCAATTTTTTGCTGTTCTCGGAGAACAATGAGTGAGGCTAGCTGTGCTCGGTTCTGTGCTATTTCGTCTCGAAAATTTGCCACAGAGTCGTCTCATGGAGTCGATTCAAAGTCACACAAAAAACGAAGAGCCGCAGGATGTGTCGTCGTTTCCAACGTAGGACCCACCGCCACGACAACAATGGTAGGTGTTTCTCCAAAACTCCCGCTTTGGGTGGTCGACGTCAATTTTTTGCGCCTTCCTGGAGCCAGCTCGACGCAGAGCGTTTCGCGGAGATGGAAAGGGAAGCGGGCAGTTGCCGAAAGATCGTGCGATCCCGTGTGTGTCGTCTTCGCCTCACTAACACCAGCAGAATCTGTCTTGCGCGGCGAAAAACGAGAGCAGCGAAGAGAACAGAAGCAGAACTTCTCCACCCAGCCCAAGAAAGTGATACCTGACACCCGAGTGAAGCAGCCTCCGTGGGCTCACCAGGCGCCTC
>NW_026457685.1:0-1578 GCF_943734635.1 Anopheles cruzii | reverse complement strand
GATGGTCGTGAAGCCGGACGAAAGAAGCTTGATGGAGGCGCCTGGTAGCTGGTAGCCTTCGGCGCACCAAACAACCACCGGACCACGGACAGGGTCGGAAACCGGGAGTAACATGCCGGCTAGCGGACAATGACAAATTGGAAGCCATGAGCGGTCTGGCTGCACTGACGCCGGTGTTTGACGGAGGTTTATGAGGTTATATTTCCCTCTTGTTACGCCCGTTGTTGCCGGCGGCCGTTGATAGCATAAGCCGCCGCTAAGCATGGAGGAAATCTTTTTGACGTGCCCCACAATGTTTTACGGCTTTCTGGGAAGTTGACGAACTTAAAGTATCGACGAACCCTGCAATCAGCTGCTTACCAGACGGGAGCGCTGTCATTGAACTTTGACATACTGGGGGGCAATTCAAAATCAATCTGTGGCCCGTCCGGTGGGCCGTCCGGAGGATTAAGCATCCTTTGGACGATGTTTTAATCTATACTGGGAAAGCATAAATTTCCTGACGGGGTTTACAACATTTTAAAAAGTCCTTCCAGTAAGCGACAGGATCTCCATTGTTCGCCACAAGTTGGGTCGAGCGAGCAACATTCGGCAACTCTTCCGGTGGTCGAACTCGGGATGCAAGTAAGTAAATAGTCTCAGATCGAACACGAGTAAATATTGGCACCGTAGCCAACAGTTCGAGTGCAACTTCTTCGCCTCGGGGCAACTTTTGCTTTAGTGCCGCTAGTAGTGGGAAGAAGCAAAAGTTGACAGTTCGTGCGGTGCATGCAGTGAAATGTTACCGTGGCCTGATTTCGCTAACTTTCTTCAATAACAAACTTTCGCTTCAACGTGGTGCGGTGCGGCAATTCTACGGCGAACACCAGGCGATTGATTGTGGGCGATAGCAGGAGCATGGTGCTCGTCGCCCCGAGGGCCCCGTGAGTTTCGCCGAAGTCGCTTTCGGAACCTGTCGCACGCAACTGTGCCAGCCGTTCGTAGAATAAGTCCAACGGAAAAAGACGTACGGCATGCCGGCCTCGGTGTCTGGCAATCGCCGGCGACTCAACTCCCGGAGGCTCCCTCAGTGTGCTACATCTTCTCGAAGAGCTGCTCTACAAATTCGGCAAAATCACTGCCGAAAACGAAAATAGGCACTGAAGCGAAGGCTTAAAGGTTAAGCGCAAATTGCAAACGAACGAGTTCTTTCATCGCACCCGCGTTGCTTATCATTCGGCGGAAGTTCCGAAATCGATTCCACGAACCGTGGAATTATCAGTAACTTTAAGGCGCACGGAAAGCGTTATTCGTTTCCCACGAATCTACGAAAATCAACTCAAACGTAGCCACCGGGTGCGCCGGTGTCATCACCGAAACTGGGTTCACTGGGGGTCGCCACCTTTAACCTACCCGATTTTCCAAACGAGGCATAGGAGATCCTGTGTTTTGGAAAGCCCACCTCCAAACGGCTGTGGCGTGGTCGCACACCAGATTGGGTCCGCGTACAGGACACGTTAATGATCTTTTCAAGACTCTGTCGTCCTCGACTTGGTTCATTACTCTACTTTCATCGTTGCGCAGTGTGTCACGGGTTCC
>NW_026457684.1:0-1578 GCF_943734635.1 Anopheles cruzii | reverse complement strand
GATGGTCGTGAAGCCGGACGAAAGAAGCTTGATGGAGGCGCCTGGTAGCTGGTAGCCTTCGGCGCACCAAACAACCACCGGACCACGGACAGGGTCGGAAACCGGGAGTAACATGCCGGCTAGCGGACAATGACAAATTGGAAGCCATGAGCGGTCTGGCTGCACTGACGCCGGTGTTTGACGGAGGTTTATGAGGTTATATTTCCCTCTTGTTACGCCCGTTGTTGCCGGCGGCCGTTGATAGCATAAGCCGCCGCTAAGCATGGAGGAAATCTTTTTGACGTGCCCCACAATGTTTTACGGCTTTCTGGGAAGTTGACGAACTTAAAGTATCGACGAACCCTGCAATCAGCTGCTTACCAGACGGGAGCGCTGTCATTGAACTTTGACATACTGGGGGGCAATTCAAAATCAATCTGTGGCCCGTCCGGTGGGCCGTCCGGAGGATTAAGCATCCTTTGGACGATGTTTTAATCTATACTGGGAAAGCATAAATTTCCTGACGGGGTTTACAACATTTTAAAAAGTCCTTCCAGTAAGCGACAGGATCTCCATTGTTCGCCACAAGTTGGGTCGAGCGAGCAACATTCGGCAACTCTTCCGGTGGTCGAACTCGGGATGCAAGTAAGTAAATAGTCTCAGATCGAACACGAGTAAATATTGGCACCGTAGCCAACAGTTCGAGTGCAACTTCTTCGCCTCGGGGCAACTTTTGCTTTAGTGCCGCTAGTAGTGGGAAGAAGCAAAAGTTGACAGTTCGTGCGGTGCATGCAGTGAAATGTTACCGTGGCCTGATTTCGCTAACTTTCTTCAATAACAAACTTTCGCTTCAACGTGGTGCGGTGCGGCAATTCTACGGCGAACACCAGGCGATTGATTGTGGGCGATAGCAGGAGCATGGTGCTCGTCGCCCCGAGGGCCCCGTGAGTTTCGCCGAAGTCGCTTTCGGAACCTGTCGCACGCAACTGTGCCAGCCGTTCGTAGAATAAGTCCAACGGAAAAAGACGTACGGCATGCCGGCCTCGGTGTCTGGCAATCGCCGGCGACTCAACTCCCGGAGGCTCCCTCAGTGTGCTACATCTTCTCGAAGAGCTGCTCTACAAATTCGGCAAAATCACTGCCGAAAACGAAAATAGGCACTGAAGCGAAGGCTTAAAGGTTAAGCGCAAATTGCAAACGAACGAGTTCTTTCATCGCACCCGCGTTGCTTATCATTCGGCGGAAGTTCCGAAATCGATTCCACGAACCGTGGAATTATCAGTAACTTTAAGGCGCACGGAAAGCGTTATTCGTTTCCCACGAATCTACGAAAATCAACTCAAACGTAGCCACCGGGTGCGCCGGTGTCATCACCGAAACTGGGTTCACTGGGGGTCGCCACCTTTAACCTACCCGATTTTCCAAACGAGGCATAGGAGATCCTGTGTTTTGGAAAGCCCACCTCCAAACGGCTGTGGCGTGGTCGCACACCAGATTGGGTCCGCGTACAGGACACGTTAATGATCTTTTCAAGACTCTGTCGTCCTCGACTTGGTTCATTACTCTACTTTCATCGTTGCGCAGTGTGTCACGGGTTCC
>NW_026457683.1:0-1578 GCF_943734635.1 Anopheles cruzii | reverse complement strand
TGGAAGCTTTCGGTTCTTCCGGCAAATTTGTTTGAACGATGGCATCCAGCGTGCGGCTAACGTGGGGCTTCGTTTGAGTTGAAATTGTTACGAAAGTTTGCTTTGCGCGTTCGACACACTCGCCGCACGCGTAGCCTTCGGTTTGTATCGCACGCTCGATCATGTGCCGTCCCCTAGAATGGCCCGGGCGTGCCGGCAACGTTGTGATAGCCTGTATTCGGGATGCGGACTTTTCTGCGGCCTCCCGAGCCTTGGCGGCCAGCGCGTTCTGTTTAATTTGTTGCGAGACGGCACCCTCGTCCAGGCCCAGCTTGACAATCAGTTGCTTCAGCTTGTCGTTCACGTTGGAGAACGGTTCACACTGTCTCACCATTGTTTTCTGGACCGACGAGAAATCGTACAGTACGTTGGAGGTGTTCCATACAAGCGGCGACCGATTATCCTTCTTCGTCAGCTCATCATAGTAGGTTGGCAGAACGTATAGGAACTTTCCGGTCTGCTCTTTCGTTTCCTGCCGGCCGAGAATTGAAATTGCTTCCTGCAAGCGCTCGACAACTGAAACACGACAGGGACAGAGAACAATATGGTCAGGGATTCGAACCACTATTCTTGGTAGTGCTTAAGGGCAAAACATACCCTGAGAAGAAGGCCACGTCATCAGGTTTTCTTTGGATGATGGTTTGAGTGCAAGGTAATCACCGAAGTTAATTTGTCCCTTCAGGAACAACTGAAAAGAGAGATATCAGGCATCAAGCATTAAGCATTTTATTGCAACCCCTTACTATTATTATTATTATTCACTATCCTTACTTCGGTGCCAACGTCGTACGTATGATCCCCTTCATTTTCCGGCGGCTCAGTTGTGGGTTTACGGGATGTTTCGATATTCCGCGGGGCGATATTTATTGGCATCCGATTACCCGAAGCATTAGCAGTCGCCATCGTTTGCATCATCATGGTCATCATAGACTGCATCATGGCGTAGTCTGCACCCGGCGGCGGATAAGGTGACCGATCACGGCGACTCGTGGGGCGTCGTAATTCGAGTGATCGTGATCTGCGTGAACGGGAACGCGACCGTGATCGCGATCGGCTTCGGGAACGTGATCGTCGTCTACGTCCTCGATAGCCAGGACTTGGCGAGCGACTGCGTGAGTAGTAACGCGAACGTTTCCGGCTCTTATTCTCTATCTGCCGGATTTCATCATCACCGGTGTCTCCGTTTCTATTCCCTACGTCTTGCTTTTTCTCGGCAGAGAGGCATCGGTTACTTTCGAACTGAATCGAGGGTGATTGCTCGACTGCAACGATCGCTTTCTGTGGCGCCCTCTGCTGCCTTGTTTCTACCGCACGTTCCGTGGCGTTTGTTTGAATACCTTCTTCTGCAGACCTACCAACAGATTTATTTCGCAATGGCACCGCAGAAGGGGCGAATGTTGAAGCCGTGGCCGTAATTCGTTCTCGTGCAACCACCGGCTGGTGGGTAACTGCTCGCCGGGCCAGCTCGGAAGGGCCGGGTCGCAAAGTTTCCTCACGTTGTGGCTGCTGTACGATTGATTTTTGCGAGGCCGAGAGACC
>NW_026457682.1:0-1578 GCF_943734635.1 Anopheles cruzii | reverse complement strand
CCCCGGCCGAAGGTCCCGGTCGAGTGGCACTTCTGCGAACGGGCGAACGGTTGCTCCGGCCCAACTTCGACGACGTTGGACGTCCGTCCGTCCGGCATTTGGGAGCGATGGTAGCTGGTTTCGGTTGGTTGGGTCCTAGAGAGCGCGCGCGAGACCGGATTTGCGTACCTAGCGCCTGCCTAGCGAACCGATGGAGCTGCACCGATAAGACCCGGGCACTATGGGCGATGAAGTCGGGTCGAATTTCGGATCCGTGCCACTCGGTACTCGGCACACACACTGATGAAGTTGGAGGATTAATTTCGTCCATTTCGAGCACAACAATTATTACGAGATGTCGTTAATGCGATTGAGCAGGTTCGGTAGCCGATTCTGTCGGCCGATATTGGGCCCCGAATCCGGATCGGACCAGAGTGGCCTCAGCCTCCACCAATATGCTACTGTTGGGCGATGCTACTGAAATGAGTAGCGATTAGGGCGTAGGGTAGGCCGTTCCGTTTCTGGTTCCTGGTAACGGAGGGTAGCCCCGGTACGGGCCACAGGATAATGGAGCGTAACCGATCGAATGTCTTCGTGCCCGGTGAAGACCCGGCCTTTTTGGGCAACGGTGTCGCTCTGGTCGGTTCGGATGGTGTGTTGGGCGCCCGCCGGAGGTGGGTGTGTGGGTGGCTGCTGCCTAGGAAATCGCAGCGGCAGCAGCAGCACGTTTATAATTAGAAACAATAAACATCGCGTGCGGAGCAACTAATAACAGTCATCATTGCCCGCAAACAGCGACACCGTGGCATTCTGTGGAACGAGAGACAGAGAGAGGGCGAGAGTGAGAGAGAGGGAGAGAGGGAGAGACACGTAGCCAGGATCGGGCTTAAACGGCGGCCGCTACCACTAATGGCCTGACGTGCTGATTTCGATGTCTTCATTAGTGAACCTAATTTACTACGCCTACGTCATCGGGCGTCCGCCGCCGCCACCACCGTCGACTACCGCTAGGGGCATCAATCAATCCCAATCAAATCGTGCCCAAAGTTTGCGACAACGGTGGTCTGCTGCCACCCGGCCGATCCCGGCCGATCCCGGAGCAACCTGCGCTCGAACGGTCAGACAAACTAAAGGGTCCGGCCTCGGAGGCCGCCGGAGAACAAAACGGAGAGCACACGGAGAACAGACCGGTGTGTGTGTGGGTGGCTCGTGGTGGACTTAAGAGCATAATCGTGTTGAATCCCACCACCACCACCACCACCACCACAGTGTGGCAGGTGGCGTTGATAGACTGACTGATCGGAGGTGCGCACAGAAGTTGAGAATTTGTCTCGGAGCTGGGGACCCCAAACCGTCTCGATGGACCAAATCAGATCAGACCGACCTAAGTGTGTGTGTGTTTAAGTGCAGCACCAGTAACCAGCATCATCTGATAGCCTGTTTTCGCGTCCGCCTCGCCACCGTCGCTTCTGAGTGGTTGCCCGTCCGGATCTCTGAAGACAGGTCCAGGGCTCTTAAGGTTTCGGCCACCACATACACACGCACACACACACGCTAGGCACACTAGGTATGCAAGAATGTTCGTGGGTTCGAGCTCCT
>NW_026457681.1:0-1579 GCF_943734635.1 Anopheles cruzii | reverse complement strand
CGCGTGGCCGTTGTTAAGTGAATCACGGCCCGCTTGCCACTCTTCATCACCGGTTCCTTCTGGCTTTTCATTTCGAATGTGCTCGTCATACTGTTCAGCACCGTTTCAATCAGTTCAGGTAGCGCCACCAACCCATCGCCTGCCCCTGTACCACACACTTCCGTTAGCGTTTCGTCCAGCGTGACCAGCTTCGTGTTCGGATTGATGAGCTTGTTGCGCTTAACATAGTCCCGCATATAGTTACGCACCTGTTTCGGCTCCAGGGCTTGCCAGTTGGCCACATTGAAGCAACCGAACAGTTTGCTCGTTCGATCGTTCACCGCATACATTTCGGTCATCAGGAGAGGATACGAAAAAAGGCCCCCCGTTCCTGGACCGCCCAATTCCTGTTCCGAAACTTTCGCAACCGCCTTGTATGGGTAAAACGAAAGAACGGCCGGATGGTCCAGATTCAGGGCCGTTATCTTGTGGATGTGTCTCTTCTCTTCCTCGATCTTGAGCAGCCCCTCCCCGGCCATCCGCTTGAAGAAAGTGCCTACGTTCTTGAACATGCTTTTCTTCATCTCAACACCCTCCGGAATCTCCGGTTGCAAGTACTTCGGGTAAAAGGTGCTAGTGAGCAGCGGAAGCGTTATTTTTTTCCCGTGCAGCTCCATGACGTTGAGCAGGGCGCCGCGAATTAAATCGTCCGGACTGGGAGGCTTGTCCTCTTCTTCGACCGCGTCATTTGCTTCCCGGTTTTCGCTGGTGTTATCACTATTCGACCTTTTTTCTTCCTTATTCGGTTTAATATCGACACTTTCCAGTGCCTTTGAGAGCTGCAAAAATCGAAATCGAATCAAACTAAATAGGAACATGGAGGCAAGGTCCGAAAGCATCTTTACCAACCTCCTTCACTGGCTCATCAGGCCTCTTCCCACTTTCGCTGCCGAGCGGAGGGAAATCGGAATCCTTCGGCACGGATATCACCTCACCGGATAACGGTACCTGCTGGCAGACGGACGGTTCCATGCCCCACAGTTTATCACCGAAAACGTGCAACATCCGCACACAAACGCCGTGCCCTCCGCACATGTACAGATCGCTGCTCGAGTGTGCCAATAGTCCTACACCGACGGCCGCTCGGTTGGAGGTCAGATTAACGGCCACGATGTCGTCGCGCTGATGGCGGCCCCACGAAGCCAGGTTCGTTCCCTGTTTCACCACGCCCGGTATCATCAAATCGGCACCGTTGGCTAGCTTCGGAAGGACGGTTGAGTGCGTCGTGAAAGCCGGCACCAAATCCGGACACACCCAGAGCGTGTAAACAGTTGGGATGAGCCGGCCATTATGCTCGAAAAACATAGGTCGCTTATCACTAGTATATACTGTGACTGGTTCCTCGTGATACGTGACAATTTTTACCGTACAGACCTGCGTTCGGTTGCCGAACAGTTCTGCCAACGGTGATGAGCCACCGGCAGATGCATCGCCATCTGCCCGGTTGAACTGGGAAGTCACTCGCTGCCGGAGGCACTTCTTCTCCGAGCCGGTGACGAGAATGTTCGACTTTACCTTGAACGGTTTGATGAACATTTTT
>NW_026457680.1:0-1580 GCF_943734635.1 Anopheles cruzii | reverse complement strand
AGACGTTCTGCCTGTTTGTTACAATTGTTTCAGCACATTTCAGGCTTCAATTGAGTGTAACCGTCTCCGCTCAGCGGACGTTAGACTGCGCGGAAGTCTCAGATTGCGGCGTCGCGACGCTGTCGTCGGTTTGGCCGGAAGTTCCGTGAGTCACCGCCGAGTTTGGATGATCTCATTCCGTACATTCCTCAAAGATACCGAGCTGCTAGGTAAAACAAGTGATTCTGGGAAGAACTAAGAAGAAAATCACCGTTCCATATTCCGGCAGTTCCGGCATGACCATTGTGTAACAATAATTCACTGCAAATAATGAACTAGCTAACATAAAGCATAAATAAACATAAATAAATTAGAAGATAAAATAAACTAACTTCAGAGTATGTCAGGTTACTAACCTAACCCATCACAGTGCAGCATTTAATTTAACAATCGCTATTATGCCACCATATTTTTTTACAAATCCAATCATCATTTATTCTATGTTCAAAATACTGTTACTGTTGAAGAATCCTAAGAAACAACCCACGGCAGATCGTCGGCAATCGTCTCATGGGTGGCTCCGTTGTTTGCTCCGGAACAAACACATTCCAGCCAAGCATCATCTGGTGGCGCCGGAGGCGACCAACCGTCTGGACCTCACAGGCGACGGGACCCGTGGCGACCTCACCAGACGATGGTCGTCGTCGTCGGACAGACCATCGCACCACCACCTTTTTACGGCCGCCTTTATTGTTGCGCCCCGGGAGGGATATTTTTGGAGTTGGCAGACACATCCATTTGTCCATCCCTTTTTTGCCGCGGTCCCCATGTGGACTTTTTGGCGGCTGTGCAATTTTTCGCAGAAGTGACCGGACAATTATGGAGCCATAACCCATAACGCGGACCGTTTTCGGAGCCAATTAACTTATGCAAATCACCACACCAATCTGTGGGAATGTTTTTAATTTCACGCCCCTAAGAAGTCCATTAGTTTTTTTCCCCAACCCCAATATGCGTTTAGAAAAATGTGGAATGTACGTAACATGAACGAATGTTGCTGAAATGAGTAACCTCGTGGAGTTGGCGCAAATATTTTATATTGAACCACTCTGCACTTCTCTTCTAGGCAGATTCCCCGGCACGAGTTTCTTCGCTTGCTTCAGAGCTTGGGTGGTTCCACTATACTCGATCTCTCCACCCTAGAGTCTCCTTGGGACCTTTGTCGATAGAATTAAAAAAAAGTTATAGGTATAGGTTTAATAAATACGACCCAGTCCGTTCTTTAAGAGAGAGAGAGAAAAACCAACCATTGCACTTGCGACGTAGAAAAAGATCCTAGGTTTGATTGTTCAATTTTATTTCCAACCGGGACGGGATTTAATGCTCGGCCACTTAACTAACGAACGCCATATTAAACACAGCATTGCACGTGCTCTCGGCGAACGTGCTTTGGAAGGGGGAGATTTATGTAATTGCCCCCCACTGTGTCCGGGAAAGAAGGAGGCACCGAACATCGTCAAGTAAACAAACACACACTTAACACTGTTCAACAGCACGGTTCCCCTTTCAAATCGTTTATTAGAAACACATAGGGGTGACAG
>NW_026457679.1:866-1671 GCF_943734635.1 Anopheles cruzii | reverse complement strand
TTTTTTCCAATAGCGCTAAAATATGTCGATGGTGTCTGACGGCCGATGATGCTTTGCAAGCTCTAACGCGCGACGATTCCGGACAATATAAAGTACAAAAAATCTTCGATTTTACCGGTCTTCAGGTAATAAAATTGTAACAACAGACATCTCACCTTGTTCCACAAGAAAAACTAGTCTATGAGAGTCTTATTTTTACAGATTGAATTCTCTCCTGGAGTTCCAGCGTATTTGTGCACGATGTGCGAATCGCGATTGAAAAGTATGGATCGGTTTCGCTGGCGATGCAATGAAAACAATGATATGGTCGATAAATTTATCAAACAGCAGAACACAGCGAAGAACGAATCAGAAATCGATCAACACCATCTTGACCACTCTTCTGAACAAACGGTTGGCACCGAACTGTCAATTAAAACCGAAGTTTCCTCACCGGATACAGCGAAGGATTTGCAGTTGAATCGGAAGTGTTTTACTGTTCATGAAGCGAATAGGACATATGAATGTTGTGGAAAAATACCTGATGATTTATTCGAGGCAGAGGAAAATCCAATTGAAATCAAATCAGAGTACGAAGAGGTCGATGAGCAGCTTCACCTGCAAACAACGAATGATGTTCTCGGTCATGAGCAGGATAACCAAAAGACAAATCCTTTGGAATCGATCTGTCAGGATAAAAACGATCATCCTGTGACCGTGGCAGACAATACGTGTGCTGATGATTCAACAGCAGATTCAATTCAAAACGTCGTGAGTCCCGGAACCCGGAACGCCAATAGTAAAAGCCATTCCAAAAACCACAAGC
>NW_026457679.1:0-766 GCF_943734635.1 Anopheles cruzii | reverse complement strand
ACGGACAAAATGATCGAACGTTTCAAGTGGCCTAAGTTTAGCAGATCACCTACACAATTAACAGTCACCGTAGGACTGTCAACGCGTATGACCCCAACGGTTCACAAGAGATTTGAAATTACTAGGACAAAAGCTGTGCTACTTTTGCACACGTACAATCATTTTCACGTGTTTTTGATTGAATAAAGTTATTTTATCATTATTCGAAATCATTATTTAAATTCACGCAAACTTGATACACACCCTGTAACTGTTTTTTTCAGTTTGAAAAGAGACGCGGCTAACTCAAAAGCGCGCGAACCCATAAGCTGTCAAACATTGACCGATTGTCAAACCATTGAAGCAACCATTGTTTCTGCCGTGCCACACGGCACGAAACAAACGATATATCAGCCTCCAACCGCGACAATTTTGACAGTAAAGCGATCAGTAGGTGTCAAAAGCTTTGTGGGTCTGCAGACCCTATAACGACCTTATACATACCCCATACAGCAACAATATCTAAAAAAAGCGAAAAGATTATTCAGAAATCAACTTACCTCTCCGATTTCTATTTTCTCGGGCCAAAAACACGAATGTAAACAAGTTTGACATTTCTCTTACTAGTTGTTTCTGTTGCTGTAATATTTCACCTGCCACACGGCACGAAACAGATTTGACACCAAGTTACATGTTGCGCGTAACTGTTTCGTGCCGTGTGGCACCACAGTAAGAAGGCATTGATTAAGAAAGAGGATGGTGTTGCGTAAGTTGGTGTTCAATAAGG
>NW_026457678.1:0-1581 GCF_943734635.1 Anopheles cruzii | reverse complement strand
TAATTCACTGCTACTACTTTCTCCCTGGGTGGGGAGGGGGTGAGGAGGTTGACAGTTGCCATCTGACATTTTCGGGGTAGGTTTTGACCGGTTTTGAGATGTGGGGTCGAGCGTTGTAATTTTGAAAAAATCAGCTTATCATTTCTTTTAACCCATTCTCGTCGTTTTATGGCCAAAGTTTTGCTTCAAGTGCATTAATTGTTGTTGATGGGATTGTCCTTCAACAATTCGATTTGGTTTTAAAGGCTCACAGTACACCACATCTTTCATATCCCACCGCAGTGAATATTTCGCTTTGGTTGCGATGGACCTGGTTCACCTGGAGTCTGTATCCATGTTTTTTGCGTTTAGGATTCTCGTAATAACCACCCCTTTTCATCACCAGTGACGATACGGTACAAGAACCCCTTTCTTTTTTCGCAAATGGTTTTCCTTCTTTCAATGTTTCAATTTTTGTGGAACCCATAAGACATTTTTCTAATCATTCCCACGACACTCAGGCGATTGAAAATTGTCATGTGGTCAACTCCTAACATTTCTGCAAGTTTTTTTTTTCGCATCTGACATACATTCCGATCGAGCAATGCTGCCAATTCATCAACCTTTTTGACTGTTCAGGTCGCTCTTGATCTTGCAAGCCAAAATCACCACTTTTTAACCGTGTAAACCACATCCAACACGTTCTGTTAGTAAGAGCAAGTCCACTATAAACTTCCATTAAATTTTGATTAGTTTCGGTAGCACTTTCCATCATATTGAAGTAATGAAAAAGTACTCCCAGCAAAAACGCTTTACCAGTAACAAAGCTTGACATGTTGAAATGCTTAAAAAAGGTGTTGTTATACTTTAACGAAAAGGAACCTATACTGCGATAAATGCGTAATGACAGTAGCTATCAAACACATATTTCATAAAAAAATTGTTACATTTAGTGCATAACGCCATCTATTGTAAAAAACCCATGAATTAATTCACACACCTAATAGTTTTACGAAAAATTCATGGAGAGCCAAAGCCGCTTTTCTCACAATCACAGGGAGTTTTCAAAATACCATTCTTCTTTTTATTTTTTATTGGCCCTAGTTAGGTGCCTAATTTCTGCAAAGTCCCCAACGCGTTCTGTGAACCTTGGAGGAACACCCCACTGGCATGGCGGGGAGTGGTGTCGGGGAAGTTGAGAAGTTCGAGGCACAACAGTTGGACCTCTAGCAGGCGTTCGGCAGGCGTCGAGTCGAGGACTTCTGCTTGCCGACGACGCATTCCGAGGAGTTCCGAACGAGACAGAATTGGGTTACGATTCGGGACTTCGGGGCTATCAAAATCACGGCCTCGATCACCAGACCAGATAACGGCGGTCCACTGGCTCGCGTGTGTGTGTGTCTGTGGTTTGTTTACTGAACCCGAAGGACATCATTAATTTAATCAAAAGCAAAACTCGAAAAACAACGTGGCACGCGCCGAGTAGTAGTATCGGAATATAATTAATCCACCACGGATCTTCGCGACGGGGTGGACGGATTGGTATTGGCCGCCGCCGCCGCCGCCGGAACATGTGCTTCGCCGCGGAAAACTCCGGGAACG
>NW_026457677.1:0-1582 GCF_943734635.1 Anopheles cruzii | reverse complement strand
GCCTCAAATAAATCATCGGGTATGTGGCCACAACATTCATATGTCCTGTTCGCTTGATGAACAGTATAACACTTCTTGTGCAAATCCTTCGCTGCATCCGGTGAGGTCACTTCAGTTTTAATTGACAATTCCGTGCCATCCATTTGTTCGGCGGAGTGGTCAAGATGGTTTTTCAAACGCGATCCACACATCTTACACAAATGCGACGGAATTCCAGGTTCGAACTTAATCTGTAAGAATATGTGTATCATATGTAAGAATATGACCAGAGTATGTGTATCATAGACCAGACATAGGTTTTTTTGCAAAACAACGTGCGAAATCTGTTGCTACAATTTGACTACCTGTAGACTGGTAAACTGTTCGGATTCGTCGCGCGTTAGAGCTTCCAAAGCATCACCAGTGGACATACACCGTCTACATATTTTTGCGCTTCTGGAAAATAAGTCGCTATTACACCTTTTAATCCTTGTTGAACACCGACTTACTCAACATTATCCTCTTTCTTAATCAATGCCGAAGACTCCATTTTCACTGCAATCGTTTATTTAAGCGATTTTGTAAAATCGTCAACTTTCCACTTGTTTATTAAACAAAGGTTCAATGGAATCTGGCTTTTGACAATCAGTCGATTTTTGACAGCTTTACGGTTGTGAGTGAGCCGCCGGTGTGAGAGAGCCGCCGCTGTGAGTGAGCCGCCACTTGGAGAGAGCCGCCACTCTTTTCAAACTAAAACATTCAGTTACAGGGTGTATCGAAGTTGTGTGAATTTAAATAATGATTTCGAAAATGTTAAATCATCATTTAGTACGACGATGAAAAACTACTTTATTCAATCAAAAACACGTGTAAATGATAGTATACTAGGTTGTTCATTAAGTTTTGTCGTTCGATACCATAGGGAGCTGCTACGACCCTTTTTTTTGTTATATTGGTACACTCTTCATATGAACGTTTGTGAAGTTTCATTTAAATCGGTCACTAAATTTTGTTTACAAGCCATTTAGTATCGAAATGTCACAGTATTTTATACAGCTGTTATGACGTCATTTGATGAAAAACACTGTCCGCGCACGATTTTTTTAGGTCTCAAAACAGATAGAAGTCGCTAACAGTCGCAACCGTCGCATTTTGCAAACAGCATTCAGGAACCCAAAACTTCAGTCAAAATATTGGTTATACTCCTCAATGAATTGGCTAGGCCTTGTAGTAAATTTCTTTCAGTGATTCGATGATTTTCCAATACGATATCCCGTATTTTTTCTACGATTTCGGGGGATGTGTCTGTTTTTTGACATTTTCAACGTAGATCGTCTTGAAGCCTCTTACGACCACTAAATGGCTTGTAATAAAAATTAAGTGAGCGAATGAAATGAAACACCACATACGTTCATATGAAGAGCGGGTTAGAGTTTTCTACTCCCGGTTAGTCGAAAACTCGAATTTAAAACAACTCGTTTCAAAGATGCGTACAATAATAGTTTTATTTCTGTCTGTTCAGATCTTATATAATCTCTTATTCCTACCTAACTTATCTTCCGGTCTTTTTCTAGTCATATCTGGCTGAGTCATTCGAAGGTTG
>NW_026457676.1:0-1584 GCF_943734635.1 Anopheles cruzii | reverse complement strand
ATTTTCGATTATGTGTTTCAGCTGTAAAGATCGTCTACAGCGACCTAGCTGAGGTGCGGGATGTGTTGAAGAAGTACAACAATGCAGAATGCAGGTTCAAAAAATTCAAATCGTACGAAGAGGCACGTGATTTTGCTATTCAAGGACCACCACCCAACGTAAGACACGTAAGAAAAAGGAAAAGGAAGACACGTAAGACACCTAGAATACCAAAGATAGTTTTCAATGCTAGAACGAAACGTTTTGTGTTTCATAAGGTGAGCTTGAGCAAACAGCATCCACCGGAATTCACGGGTTTTCACGTGATGTTTGATGGCGCATGGCGAGCGAGCGCTGGTATGATGAAAGGCGATTAGCTACATCGTTTTTCGAACGCTGCGCAATACGGAGAGTCCTGCTTTCCACCGCAAGAGCAAGCAGTTTGGGAAATTTGGGGTCCTCGTCGCACTCATGTTGGTCTTCGTGAAACTGATACACCGTTGGTGAGACAGAATGCGCAGCAATTGTCAGTGTCATTGCTTACTTTTTTACGCCAACGGTAGACCGGAACCCTGCAGCGATAGCTGCTACACTCAAGTAATCGATTGGTCGTCCTCGTCGCACACATGTGAGTGCCTCTGTTTGGCTCTTTTCGCACCATGGTGTCTTTTTCATTGAGATTTTTTTTTTTTTAATTGGATCTGTTTTAGCTTGGTTACATAGCATTGAGAAATATGACATGAGAATTTTGAGTTTTATGAAACCGAATAAAGTAATACTCTTAAATTTCAAGTGAATCTGTTTCAA
Source organism: Anopheles cruzii (assembly GCF_943734635.1). Classification (NCBI taxonomy): domain Eukaryota; kingdom Metazoa; phylum Arthropoda; class Insecta; order Diptera; family Culicidae; genus Anopheles; species Anopheles cruzii. The sequence continues at coordinate 798 of NW_026457676.1, read as the reverse complement.
AGCACGCTTCATAATTAAGCTTTTCGGAACATCGAAGGCGCATTAAACGCGTGTGAAGGGGCTCATGTTGCTTTCATAGAAGTGCGCATTAAATAAAATCTGCCCTTGCTCCTACAGGTCAGCGCATTGCGGGCGATAGCAATCATAGATACACACATACACACTGTTCTCACCCTTCACACTCTATGCACCCGACACACGAAAGAGCCATATAAAGCTGCAAGAAGCTAGACAAAGAAATAGGACGAATCCCGACGAATATAGTGTACAGAATCCCACACTAACACAGATCAGGCGAGTGAGCTCACTTGATTTTCGAAAAAATTATTGCTTCTCTTTGGAAAAAAATCTTTGCGGCATCCGCAAAGAACGTAAGCCGGACAAGCGATTGAGATGGTTCCTGCTATTTTGCCGAATTCTCGTACCGAAAAAAAACCGCGGAACGGACTGGGCCGTATTTATCCATGCAAATGTTTAATTAATTAAATTATTGTTGTATCCAAATTTCCTCCATTACATAGTTGATAGTACTGTTGATAGTACTGAGAAATAAAACATCTGAAAGTTTAAAATTTTCCATTTTGTCGAAGCCCTACAACTCCGAGAAAAACTCAAAACACACACTTTTTCGTTAACTCAGCATGCCGTGTCGTGTCGGGAAAGCCGCTTAACGATTGGTGGTTGCAATGAAAAGCGCGCAGACGCAATAGGGGAGAGAAAAGTGCCCTCATGTAGAGTGTAATGGGCTTCAAACTTCTCTAAAAGGAGACCGAATTTGACGACACAAATCATAATCTA
>NW_026457675.1:0-1585 GCF_943734635.1 Anopheles cruzii | reverse complement strand
GGGATCGGATTCTGGGAACTTTCGGTTCTTCCTACTAACCACCCCCCACACACCAACCGAGTGCAGCGCCGAGTTGATTAACTCGATGTCAGATGTGACATCCCGCTGCGGCTTCGGATTCGGCTTCGGATCGGTTTCCCACAGCCTGCCCCCGGCCAGATCCCAGATCATTCGATCGGATCTGCAATGGGCATGTTTGAGCAATGTTTACCAGATGACCACTGGCGGCTGCCAGTGCCGGTGCACGGCGCGCCGAAGAACGCTGGCAACATCTTTCCGCCATTTGTCCGGCACGTAGGTGCACCCACATGCACATGGTGCCGCGTCCGTGCTCAGGTGTCGATCGGTAATCGATCAACCGGAACGGCAGCCACATCGGTGGCATGGCATCGGAGTGATTTACGGTTCGATTGGCTGGCGACGAGATGACAGCGGTGCGACGGTTCGTCGCTTGCTTCAGCGTTGAAGTTTTTCGTCTTCAAAGTCTCCGTTCTCGGGTTTCAGCGGCACCACTCGTACTCGTCAGGCGACGGTCACGAGTGCGCATGCTCCGCATGCGCAGATCCGCACCAGATTCCGGACCCGGGCCCGGGTCCGTGATGGCATGAGTTATGAGCCGGAATCGGTCGGGTGACTTGCAGTGGATGGTGAGTTTTGCTGTTTATTTTAATGCACCCAGCGTACGTCCGGGCTATGGCCGGCAGGATCTCACCGGTTCAAATCATATTCACAATCTACGTCGGGCACGGTGAGTTTGTTGGTCGCTTTTGATTTTGCAATGCACGGGCCGGGGGCCCGGCAGAATTGGGACAATCGCGACACGGCGCGGTGCGTTTTAAACATCTCTACCAGAAACATTTTATTAACAACAGCCGTAAAACGGCATACGCCTTTCGACGCCTGCCGATACCTGCCGCTAAATCGCCTTTTCGCTCCCCAAATTGAGCTTTCCTGCACAAAGTTCAATCGGATCGCTTCCACAGCGCGAGCTTCACCATTATTGCCGTTTGCCACCCAACGGCAAGGTTAGTGCGCTGCCGTTGTCGGTGTCGGTGACCAGGAAAGCCGTTGCCGGCGCCCACGGATGGTTGCGGTTCGGTTTCGCTGAAGGAGAAAGAACGGAGTCAACCACCAATTGGGGCCTCAAGTTCGCGCCGCACACGAAAACTCTGTTCGGGCAAATGAGAAAATAAATTAATATTCAAAGCCAAGCGATGACTCAAATACTATTATAACCCGCCGGCCGCCGGTGACCTGCCGCCGGGAGGTCGTGACAGCGGGTCGGGTGGGGGGGACACAAGGGGTAGGTTAAATAAAATCAAACATCACCGGCAGGGAGTGGTGATGGCGCAACATAACTGCGACTCACCACCGTCGTCGTCGTGCCAAACAATTGGCCCAGGAGGTCAGGTCAGGGTGACGTGGCGCGCGCGCCGAGATGTAAATGAGTGGCGGAGCGGCGGGGTCTGACCGAAAAGTGGCAGCCAACCGGGCCAGGGCAGTAGCATCACGCGATGAGATCACAACATAGGACGGGAAAAAAAAGGTTCATCGGAATCAAGCGCCGGGGGGACGCGAAAATTGT
>NW_026457674.1:0-1586 GCF_943734635.1 Anopheles cruzii | reverse complement strand
TACGAAATAAAAACAGTATACTATAGTATGAAATCAAAGTATTGTAGTTTGATTTCGTTACCTATAAATTTCGTATACTTTCCGGTAATAATATTTCATTCTTCTTTTAACGCTATTCGTTCAATAGTCAGTACATACAGTTTTTAGTTAACATAATGTATTTATTTTTTCGTAACTCATTGTATTGTAACTATTTTGCATTCCTATTTCTACGTTGCGCCTTACCCCAAAGGGATTTTGCACGTACTTGAGCAGTTCGGAACGCAACGTCAATTGCCAATAACGGCTGATTCAAAACAACTGTATTCTTTCAATTGGTTTCGATGGCGAGAAATAATAACAATAAACTGCTGCTGATATTATGGTTCACATTCAATGCAACTCTCAATCGGTTCGCCCTTTTTCCCTCGCAATATTCCGCTTCCGCATGAAAGCTGAACATTGCGGGCAAAGACAATTTGCGACAATTACACATACAGCTTACGATCTTAAAGAACTGTTACATAGACTATTTTTTACGCTGAGCTTTACGTCATGGTAGGAAATATACAGAGCCAGCCTTCAAAAGCGAGCTGGGTGTAAGATTGGAAAGTGAAATCTATCATCACGAGTATGTGGCGATTAAAATTGAACACACACTTAGTTCGCAAGTTAGTTGGCAACAGTATACGTTAATAACTGTTTACTAATCGTCGCTTTCGTTAGTATGACCGCGGAAGTGCAATTCGTTATCACTTCATTGCTTGTGTCTTAGGTCGACATCGAGAGCAACAATAATTTGGCTTTGGTTAAACGTGTCGAAATTCTTACCAACGATTGACAAATACTTTTGATAATTTTTTTAAAATTTGTAAAATATATCGCACAGGCACCCTTCCACGGCTCGCGGTCGAGAGCCTTCGTCCACCACATCTTATTTCCAAAACCAAATCATTCGTAAAATTAATTTGTCATTTGGGTTAATCAAAATGTGTATTTTTCGATTAATATACTTTCAAAAACTGGGTATTGCGGTTCATCTATGAGTTTGAATAAAAGAAGTAAAAAAACACTCTTTAAGATTGAGTCTTTCTTTTCTTCCTAGTTTTGTTTCTTGACGGCTCAAAACCTATTTCGAGCTTCAAGGTTTCATTTCATCTTCCGTTTCATGTTGTCTGAACCATTCATGCCGACATTAACATGTTTATAGAATTAAGTTTAATCGTATGTTTTATGAGTATTGTTATTTGACATTTTAATGTATCATATAAATAAATTAGATAAATCTACGAACGTGTACACGCCTCAACATGTATTATGATATAGAATCTCGAGAGTACAAATATTAGATATAAAAACGTAATAAAAGTTTCGAAACTATTAGTCAATTACTCTTCGAGGGACTTGTACTCTATAAGCAATGCATAGAACAGTGTCCAAAACTGAATTGTTCACAATGTATTTCTAGAATGTGAAGCTGTTTTCCATCGTTCGAATTGATTTATTATGTGTGCTAATAGTTGGCTTGCTAACGCGTATTGCGCAACTTGTTTTGTTTAAATGTTACACATATTTTAATGGCACCGTTTCTGTCTTTCTCGAAAATA
>NW_026457673.1:0-1586 GCF_943734635.1 Anopheles cruzii | reverse complement strand
AATCGCCACCGAACCGTTACGTTGATGATTGATGAGCCTCTGGAACGGCCCAGGAGCACTTCCCGGCCAGGAGACGAGAGCCCGCCACCCGCTGGAGAGATCACTTCACTTGCCGTATGGTGGTGGTGGGGCTGCGGAAGAGGATGGTGCACCTACGTGGACGGCAGGGGCCAAAAACGCAGGGGGTTCCACCAGGGGGGGGTTGAGTCGTCCTGAGCCGTCCTGAGCCCAAAATTTGTTGGAGGCCGTTGGAGGCGGCCGTGATTGAGACATCGTTGGGTGGGGGGGGCGCGGTAGGAGGGGGGAGGCTAACGTATGGTGGGGCAGGGGTTGAGGGGGACAGAGACGGGTGGTTGGGTGGTAGTCGCACCACTGTTTAACTAACGTTAAAGCCAACACGAAAGAAGACCAATTCGTCTCCGTTTTTGGCGAGGAGCTCTCGCATTCTCTCCCCCCCCCCCCCTTCTCTCTCTCTCTCTCGTTGGTCGCACACAAATGCAGCGCTGCAGCAGTGTGTTGTCTTCCACCTCCGGCATGCTCACCCAGCTCCACTTCTCCTTGAACCCGCCCGAGGCCGGCACTGGCGAGAGTCGAGTCGAGGACTTGCTCGCGAACGTGTGGCCCGTGTGGCGATAGAGTGAGCGAGCGAGGGAAAATATAGGGGGGGGGGTGTTACCAACTCCTAGGCCCCTGACCCCCGGTACCACCCATGCGCATTGCCCTTCGGATGGGCTTCATTTTTCGGCCTTCAAGTGCCACGCAGCTCGGGGCTGTGAGGTTTAAAAGGTCTTTCCGCAACTTCGTAGCACGCTCTCGCTCTCTCTTTCTCTCTCTCTCTCTCTCTCTCTCTCTCTCTCTCTCTCTCTCTCTCTCTCTCTCTCTCTCTCTCTCTCGAACACAAAACTAGGATGGAAATGGAAGTTCTCGATGCATTGAGACGTTCGGGAACACCGGGGGCCGTCGGCAGTCCGCGCGCTGACAAGCTGATTTCCGGGAGTTCCAGGAGTTCGGGAGTTCTTCAATCAAGGCAAACATGATTCGCTCCGCAGTAACGTGACGCGGGGGGGAGGCGGCCACGCACGGCACGTACGGACGCAAAAACCGGTGGAATCCATCACCACCAGTCACCACGTTTTTCCAGCATAGTTTCCCTTCGGTTTTGTTGGTGTGAGTGCGTCTCCATCAGCGCCCGGGGTCTGTGTGTGTGTGTGTGTGTGTGTGTGTGTGTGCGTGTGTCCTGCACGGTTCAAGGACGACGGTTTTCACTGACTGACTGACCGATCAACTCCCACTCCCTCACCGCTCGCCCGCTAGGGAATCGAATGTTTCGATGGCGACCGGACGACTTCATTGGACGTGGACCTGGCCGTGGACCTGGAGGTCCGCCCCAAGCCCACGGATCGATTTCCGGGATCGACGCCGGGAACCGGGGACTGGGGGCCGGGAGGTACAAATCAGATTAAGTGTCGATTAGAATATGAAATCTACACTCCGGCCAACAACTGGACGACCGGGCTGGACGACTCTGGACAACCGACTGTCCAACCGTTTGACTTTGGGCCATCCTGTCCAGTGTGAAGCTCCCC
>NW_026457672.1:0-1586 GCF_943734635.1 Anopheles cruzii | reverse complement strand
TACGAAATAAAAACAGTATACTATAGTATGAAATCAAAGTATTGTAGTTTGATTTCGTTACCTATAAATTTCGTATACTTTCCGGTAATAATATTTCATTCTTCTTTTAACGCTATTCGTTCAATAGTCAGTACATACAGTTTTTAGTTAACATAATGTATTTATTTTTTCGTAACTCATTGTATTGTAACTATTTTGCATTCCTATTTCTACGTTGCGCCTTACCCCAAAGGGATTTTGCACGTACTTGAGCAGTTCGGAACGCAACGTCAATTGCCAATAACGGCTGATTCAAAACAACTGTATTCTTTCAATTGGTTTCGATGGCGAGAAATAATAACAATAAACTGCTGCTGATATTATGGTTCACATTCAATGCAACTCTCAATCGGTTCGCCCTTTTTCCCTCGCAATATTCCGCTTCCGCATGAAAGCTGAACATTGCGGGCAAAGACAATTTGCGACAATTACACATACAGCTTACGATCTTAAAGAACTGTTACATAGACTATTTTTTACGCTGAGCTTTACGTCATGGTAGGAAATATACAGAGCCAGCCTTCAAAAGCGAGCTGGGTGTAAGATTGGAAAGTGAAATCTATCATCACGAGTATGTGGCGATTAAAATTGAACACACACTTAGTTCGCAAGTTAGTTGGCAACAGTATACGTTAATAACTGTTTACTAATCGTCGCTTTCGTTAGTATGACCGCGGAAGTGCAATTCGTTATCACTTCATTGCTTGTGTCTTAGGTCGACATCGAGAGCAACAATAATTTGGCTTTGGTTAAACGTGTCGAAATTCTTACCAACGATTGACAAATACTTTTGATAATTTTTTTAAAATTTGTAAAATATATCGCACAGGCACCCTTCCACGGCTCGCGGTCGAGAGCCTTCGTCCACCACATCTTATTTCCAAAACCAAATCATTCGTAAAATTAATTTGTCATTTGGGTTAATCAAAATGTGTATTTTTCGATTAATATACTTTCAAAAACTGGGTATTGCGGTTCATCTATGAGTTTGAATAAAAGAAGTAAAAAAACACTCTTTAAGATTGAGTCTTTCTTTTCTTCCTAGTTTTGTTTCTTGACGGCTCAAAACCTATTTCGAGCTTCAAGGTTTCATTTCATCTTCCGTTTCATGTTGTCTGAACCATTCATGCCGACATTAACATGTTTATAGAATTAAGTTTAATCGTATGTTTTATGAGTATTGTTATTTGACATTTTAATGTATCATATAAATAAATTAGATAAATCTACGAACGTGTACACGCCTCAACATGTATTATGATATAGAATCTCGAGAGTACAAATATTAGATATAAAAACGTAATAAAAGTTTCGAAACTATTAGTCAATTACTCTTCGAGGGACTTGTACTCTATAAGCAATGCATAGAACAGTGTCCAAAACTGAATTGTTCACAATGTATTTCTAGAATGTGAAGCTGTTTTCCATCGTTCGAATTGATTTATTATGTGTGCTAATAGTTGGCTTGCTAACGCGTATTGCGCAACTTGTTTTGTTTAAATGTTACACATATTTTAATGGCACCGTTTCTGTCTTTCTCGAAAATA
>NW_026457671.1:0-1588 GCF_943734635.1 Anopheles cruzii | reverse complement strand
GCCCCACTTGTCCGCGTGTGTGTGTTGGTAGTGTGTGTGTGTGTGTGTGGTCCACCCTAGGTACCGTAAAGTTTTCCGTTCTCGAACACATTACGGCGATGCGCAGGGCCGCCGTAGCCTTCCAACCGTATCTTCCACTCTCGGGATGACGGGTGACGGTATTTCCGTCGCGCGAGTCCTGTCGGGACGACCCAGCCGGGTGCCAGCAGCAGCAGCAGCAGCAGCTGTCTCGAGACACCGTGCATCCCATTCCCGGCAGGGAGGATCGAACCCGGAACACCCGGATATTTATTCGTGATTCATAATTCAAACGTTGTAACGTCGTCGTCGTCGTCGCCGCGCGGTGCATTACGATTAGCAGGACATCTTGGAACTCGGGTGCGGGTTCAGGGGCCCGTGCAGGAAGCCATCGGATGCTCGGGCTGTCAATCAAGCTCGGACCGGCCGTGTCTCGGAACGATCGGCGTATGTCGTCGTCTAACGTCCCAGTCCCAGGACCAGAAGTTCCAGAGCAGTTCCAGAGTAACCTGTGCCACAACGCGCTGGCGACTTCTTTGCAACTGTATAGGGTGATCCATCCAAGTGTTTGGATTTTAAACTACCGAATACTTGTACTTCCGAAACGACAAACTTCATTCTGGACATTCTGTAAACCTTGGTCAAAACTTGGACATTCACGAAATGGGACGCTCGATGCAGAGAGTTGGGGAAAGCGTAGTGAGTCTTCAACTCAAACTGTCAAATAAAATTAGACTTGGACATCTGGATATCACCCTATACATTGATAGATCCAATTGGAGCCCCCTTCTTTTGGTCAGGTCTGGGCAGGCACCTAGACGACAGAAGACTGTTAACTGACGGATGGCCTTGGGCGGAAGCGGATCGATATGTTGACCCTATCGGCGACGCATCGTTACAGCGACAGACAGGACCGATTCTTCTGAGGTCTCGACAGGCCGAGACCGAGGGAGACATTTGGCCCTGGCCCCGGGCAAAACACAATGCCGTGCCAGTGCCCCAGGTCCTGTGATGTCTAGGTGTAGCGGAGAAAGGTTTGCCGGAACAAGTACAACAACAACAACAACATGCAAGCTGTCAACAGAACTGTCAAAAAGTGATGAAAGAACGCAGGGTGTTCTGAGTACACCGACCTCTTTGGTCGAGGTCTAGTATCGACAACTTTCGGACGTAGACTTAAAATTCCCCCGAGAATCCCGCCCGAGGGCTCCAGGGCAAGGACTGGCCTGCTGGGCTTAATGCGGATCACAACAACCACAACAACAACAGCGAAGGAGGGAATGCCCCAAGAAGCACGCGACTCCAGCCAGTATCTGCGGGGCCATTCCATTACCCTGACGCCCTAACATAGACGCGATGGTGGTGGTGGTGGCGGAGAGAGCGCTGAAGCCCTGTTCCTGCACTCCACCCGCACCACAGTGCCCCTCCAGCCCCGGCTGTTTTTCCCCGGCTGGGTCGTGAGATGACAGAATGAATGAACTGATGTGACCGGACCGAGCCGGACCGAGCGGAAGACACCATTTCCGTTCTGGGTGCACATCAACGACCACCGCCAACCTCAAGGACCAGG
>NW_026457670.1:0-1589 GCF_943734635.1 Anopheles cruzii | reverse complement strand
TTCTCGGAGGATTTTCAAAGAGTCTAACGTAACAAACGATACGTAGATCACGCCAGAGCATTTTTATGTTTTAAAAAAGCCAATCCATCCACGTTCTGCGAGGCACACAATCGCACATCTAAGCTGCCTGGCACGGTTACAAACGAAATTGCGGAGTAGGCCTTAGCGTAGCATAATACTCCGACAACCGCGGCTGGAAGGCGCAGTTGCAGTTGCAATACACACACATCAATCCCTGCGAAGTGCAGTTTCAACACACGACGAAACGCATTCGCTGCACTCTTCACGTACACGGTCACAGCTAAGCATTAAGCAGCAAAAGACCCGGCAAGTCATGCCTCGATGCCAGAGGACTTGTCGACGGTGCTGTTTGCTGCAGTGAAGAACCGTGCCCTGGCATGAATAATTGCTTGCGTAGCCAAAACGACAAAGCACGTCTCAGATGTCACTTATTGCTCGAAGCCAGGAGTAAGAGTAGAAATGCATGGTAAAGAGTTACACAAAAAACCGGAAGGCATACGAAGGCTTCAATGCAAAAAACATAGCAAATTAAGAATACATCCCCCGTTGACAGTTCGTCTTGAAGAGGGCAGATATTGTATGCTAGCTTTTACATTCATTTTTCGTCACAGGCAGCAGTGGGGTAAACCGAATAGAAACTTGATTACTAACTTAACAAAAGGCTTATTGATAAATTATGCAGCACGTCTTAGAGCATTCTTTTGATCTCAATAACTACATGAATGCTTCACCATATGATGTTGTAATTGAGACTGTTTGCACAATGCTCACACACTCTGTCTTCAAGTCCGCACAAGATGAAGCCGGACAAGTGAATTCAAGGAGTCCGTATAAGTTACTGTTTTGCTCAAGGTTGAAAGGTTGGTTCGTTTCTTCACCAACAAACCGATAATTAATTAACAATCCCTAAGGGTATAATTTCCTAGTTGTTAGCCATAAATCGAATTGAAATGTGTCCTGCTACGCCTAAAGATGACGTTTGCGATTGATGTTTAATATAACAATTATAATTCTCTCTGTAGAAAGTTGTAGTAATAATAGAGTTTTGCTATAATTCCCGTAACAAACAGTGTACTTGCTTCCAATCGCTACTTAAATTAGTCGCTCAGCAACTGATAAGGGAACTTGGTTGCTAAGTTGACACATCAGCATGTTGCGAACCTTCCTTTAAGCTTCGTCGTTGCGTTTCGTCAGTTGTGAGTAGTCTTAGTTCTAAATGCTAGGTTATGTTTTTATTGTAAATTAGGCTATGTTGTCCATTGACTGTTTTTTGTGAATAAATAAATAAATAAAAAAACATACAGTCCCAAAAAAAAATTAGCTGACAGCCCACATAACATAACCGAAAAGAGCATTACTATGGCGAACTATGCTATAACAGTATTAGTAATATTCTCTGGCGGTCTCTGCCAACTTTGCTGATAACAAACGCTTTTCGAACCATTACTACGACATGCTTAACTTTATCTCCAATGCTTAGTTTCACTTTGGCGACACTTGAAGAAAAAACTTAGATTCGTAAGCCACTGCAATCTTATCGCTAGGTGCAGCGCAGCTCTAGTTCTTAC
>NW_026457669.1:0-1591 GCF_943734635.1 Anopheles cruzii | reverse complement strand
CGCGTGGCCGTTGTTAAGTGAATCACGGCCCGCTTGCCACTCTTCATCACCGGTTCCTTCTGGCTTTTCATTTCGAATGTGCTCGTCATACTGTTCAGCACCGTTTCAATCAGTTCAGGTAGCGCCACCAACCCATCGCCCGCCCCTGCACCGCACACTTCCGTTAGCGTTTCGTCCAGCGCGACCAGCTTCGTGTTCGGATTGATGAGCTTGTTGCGGCCCACATAGTCCCGCATATAGTTACGCACCTGTGTCGTCTCCAGCGCTTGCCCGTTGGCCACATTGAAGCAACCGAACAGTTTGCTCGTTCGATCGTTCACCGCATACATTTCGGTCATCTTGGTCAGCAGGAGAGGATTCGAAATGGGCCCCGCCGTGCCTGGACCGCCCGCTAATTCCTGCTCCGAAACTTTCGCAACCGCCTTGTACGGGTAAAACGAAAGAACTGCCGGATGCTCCAGATTCAGGGACGTTACCTTTTCGATGCCCTTCTTCTCTTCCTTGATCTCGAGCAGGCCCTCTTCGGCCATCTGCTTGAAGAAAGTACCGACCTTCTTGAACGTGCTTTTCTTCATCTCAACACCCTCCGGAATCTCCGGTTGCACGTACTGCGGGTAAAAAGTGCTAGTGAGCAGCGGAAGCGTTATTTTTTTCCCGTGCAGCTTCAGTGCGTTTAGCAGGGCACCGCGAATTAAATCGTCCGTACTGGGAGGCTTGTCCTCTTCTTCGACCGCGTCATTTGCTTCCCGGTTTTCGCTGGTGTTATCACTATTCGACCTTTTTTCTTCCTTATTCGGTTTAATATCGACACTTTCCAGTGCCTTTGAGAGCTGCAAAAATCGAAATCGAATCAAACTAAATAGGAACATGGAGGCAAGGTCCGAAAGCATCTTTACCAACCTCCTTCACTGGCTCATCAGGCCTCTTCCCACTTTCGCTGCCGAGCGGAGGGAAATCGGAATCCTTCGGCACGGATATCACCTCACCGGATAACGGTACCTGCTGGCAGACGGACGGTTCCATGCCCCACAGTTTATCACCGAAAACGTGCAACATCCGCACACAAACGCCGTGCCCTCCACACATGTACAGATCGCTGCTCGAGTGTGCCAATAGTCCCACACCGACGGCCGCTCGGTTGGAGGTCAGATTAACGGCCACGATGTCGTCGCGCTGATGGCGGCCCCACGAAGCCAGGTTCGTTCCCTGCTTCACCACGCCCGGTATCATCAAATCGGCACCGTTGGCTAGCTTCGGAAGGACGGTTGAATGCGTCGTGAAAGCCGGCACCAAATCCGGACACACCCAGAGCGTGTAAACAGTTGGGATGAGCCGGCCATTATGCTCGAAAAACATAGGTCGCTTATCACTAGTATATACTGTGACTGGTTCCTCGTGATACGTGACAATTTTTACCGTACAGACCTGCGTTCGGTTGCCGAACAGTTCTGCCAACGGTGATGAGCCACCGGCAGATGCATCGCCATCTGCCCGGTTGAACTGGGAAGTCACTCGCTGCCGGAGGCACTTCTTCTCCGAGCCGGTGACGAGAATGTTCGACTTTACCTTGAACGGTTTGATGAACATTTTT
>NW_026457668.1:0-1595 GCF_943734635.1 Anopheles cruzii | reverse complement strand
CTCATTGCGCCGCATTCGCTGAGAATGGAATAAAAACGCATTCGAATTCGAAGTTTCTCGTCAACATTTAGAGCTTTTTCGAAAGGATAAAGTGGATTTTGCGCATTGAATCATCACTGTGGACGGGGGGGGTGGTTTGGGACATTACTGTGATCCTGAATCAAAACAAAAGGGCAAAGGAAGGGGCTGTGAACCCCCGCTCATTCAGCTCCGAAACGAGGTCGTGTCCAGAAATCGCCCAGAAAGCGTGTAAGCGTGACAGTTTTTGAGATGCGAATGGAATTTTACTTGCATTACTTGCAGACTTATAAAAAAAGAAATGTGCATTATTGTTGTAACCTTTCAGACCTAATGAAAGTGAAAATTCATGAAAAAAGCCCCAGTGCGAAGAAGAAAAACATCCTCTTTCATCTGGGCAATGCCCCCCCTGCCGGTCACAAGAGCATTTTTAAGCAATGGCAAAAATCCATGAATTGCAGTTCGAATTGTTGCCTGATACGGTTGCCACCGCACCGCAGGGCACACGGTACCAAGACAACCGCGGCTTATGGAACACCTCTCCAGATCACACGTCCACGTCCATTTGAAGTACTAAAAAGAGATAAATAATTTGATTTTAAAGCAATTTTGCGTACAGCAATTACTACTAGGAGCAGCTACCTACTTACTGTTTCCGGAAATATTGACAGTGGAACGCTGCGGTGGTTCGCCGGTGCCCCGCGATTCCCCTAGATCTCTGCTAATGGCGTCTGTGTCTGCGGCATGCAAGACTTGCGCGCCACGTCAAGCGACGAACCCGACGCAGTCGTCGCCGTCGCCGTCGCCGCCATCGACTAGTGGTTCGGTTCCGGTTCGCTTATCGCGCTGGCAACCCGTGACGTGAAGGTCCGCGAATTGCTGTAGCTGTAGCGAACGGCCATTTTCGACGCTGGATCCGTTCCGGTTTGGGTCTTATCGAACGGTTCACGCTTCATCGGCCGCTCGGTTACGCTGCGGCTCGGGAAACCGCAAAGTATGGCCGCGCTGCGATCCACGGGAGGACCGGGGGGGGCATACATTCCGTCATCATCATCATCAGCCACCGGCGTCTGCGGCAGCAGGGAACGGCGAGGCATGGCGACCAAAAAAAAAACAAAAAGGAGAGACAACCAACCGTTGGCTGGTCGTCGTGCGCAAGAATGCTCCATGGGCCGAACCTCCGACAGCAACAAACAGTCAGGACATCCTTTCCGGGGCCGGACCGGGCCGGGTCCGATTCATCACAACATTATCACAGCAGCCGGATTCGGACCCTCGGCTCGGCCCGGGACATTCTCCCCGGCTTTGTGTGTTTTTGATTTCTTTACCCTGTTCCTTTACGTACGGCCCACCCATGGGCCCTTCGCGAGACCTAAAGACCCCCCCTTTTCCGTCCGGCACGAGAGGCCCTCTCGAGACCCAGCGGCCCGCCGATGGAATGCGAAGATTCCCGTCCGGAGTGCGGAGCGGACTTTGGGGACTTTGGGCTCACGGGAAGGGGGGGTCTCTGCTTTTTGTGTGCTTTTTTGCAAACTCTTTTTCTTTCTGTCGCCGACGCCGCGGCCGTTTTATGGCCC
>NW_026457667.1:0-1595 GCF_943734635.1 Anopheles cruzii | reverse complement strand
GCCTTCCGACAGATAACGGGCAGAAACAGGAAGATGGGCTTTCTCCTATACTATTCCATCTTGGGTAAACTAAGGGGTCCTGTCTTCTGTATTCTGGATCGGAGAACTGGGTCTTGAGAAAGCAGATTGAAAGGCTTTCGAGAGAACGATCCTCAGACGAATGCTTGGCCCAGTGGAAAAGATGGAGAATGTTGAAGAATCAGATACAATCGAGAACTGTATGAAATAGTTCAGGATCGAGAAGTTTTGAAGGCTCTTGACATACCTGATAGCTGGCCCTGGCTGACGCGGAAGACACGTGGCGTCATCGCCGTCGGTGGCGCGGCTGGCGACGACACCGGCCAGATGTGCACCCGCGGTACGCAGCGGGGTGCCAGCGGGCCCGCCGGGTCCCAGTGGCCGCCGTCGCGGCATATCAGCAGGTCGTCCCCGCCCTGAGGGGCCCACCCGTCCGCGCACCGCATATTCGCCTGGACGCCGACGTCGTAGGTGGACTGCGCCGCCCGCAGGACACCGCGGTCGTTGGCGTACACGAACGTCGCCAGCCATTGGGGCTCCGTGGGCGGGAGGGCGGGGCAGCGGTCCACGCTCCGGCAGACGGGCGGGTCCGGGCCGCCGGACCAGGTGACGCCGGTGGCACTGCAGTGACGCTCCGCTTCCCCCACCAGCAAGAACCCGGCGTTGCAGGTGAACCGGACGATGGTGCCGTAGGTGGTGGTGGTGGCGCCGCTGTTGGTGGACAGCACCGCCCTCCCGTTCAGTGGCGATCCCATCGTCTTGCACCGCACCTCTGTCGGCGTCGTCATCGAGGATGATCAGGATCAGGATCAGGTGATGATCAGGTGGTGATGGCGAGAGAACATGGTGGCGGCAACGAAATGGCGGTGGAGAGATGGAATATCAACAATATGTGTATGTGTGTGTGTGAATCACAGCGTTCCCCGCGCTGGCACCACCCCTGGTATTGCCCCGCGTCGCACTTACGGCAGAACGGCATCAGTATCTTCTGGAAGCGGTTTTCCTCCGTCGTCTCCGTCCGGTCCGGCTTAACCTCGCGCAGCCGCGCCACCGTCCCCGGGCCGCACTGCGCCTTACAGTCGTGCGCGTGCTTGGCGTGGGGGCGGGCGGTGCTGTGGAACGGCGGGCACGCCTGGCACTTCGTCTTCCCCGTCCGCTCGTTGAAGGTGCCGGACGGGCACGGCACGCATCCTGCCGCCTTCCGTTTGTGATACGTGCCCCGCGGGCATTGAACTGTGTGAGAGAGAAAGAGAGAGAGAGCAATAAAGGTGAGAGAACAAAGAGTGAGAGGGAAAGAGGGAAAGGATTACCGCAGAGCAGGTTGCGGACGATGCTGCCGGCTGGGCAGTGAATCAGCTCGTCCAGCTTCAGGATGCTCAGGTCCAGCTTGAGGGCTCCGAGTCGGTGGCGCAGCTTCTCGTTGCCGTTGATCTTCTGCAGCTCTTCCCTGATGCGCTGCGAATGCAGGAGAGAGAGCGGTCAGAGCCATCGTCACCGTTCGACACAGACACAACGCCAACGCTCGGACCAAGAAACTCCCGAACAGTCCAAATTCAAACTTCAGCTCCAAACTACAG
>NW_026457666.1:0-1595 GCF_943734635.1 Anopheles cruzii | reverse complement strand
TGAATAAAGTAGAGAAAACTGAAAGAATTGTGCGTCTGACTTTACATTTATTTAACAGGTAGACTCTTAAAGTTTATGTATAAAATACAATTTCGGTTGCAGAAAATTGGGAAGTATGAAAAATTCATTTCCAAAATGGTAGGTCGTCAAATCATTCGTCAAAAGCACATGTCATTGAAGCTTTCATTTCCACCTCGGTGGATAATGTTAATGTTAATAATGTATGTTAATAAGCAGTATTGTGGTTCGGAAAATCTACACATCGTGCAAGAGAAGTCAATGCACCTCCAACGAGTGACTGTTTGGTGCGGATTTTGACTGATTGGTTGTTCGACGAAATTGAAGCTGAGAACTTGGACGGCATTTAGTTTCAGCAGGACGGCGCTACCTGCCATACAGCGACAGTCACAATCGATATTTATGTTATGCGACCAAACCAGCAACTAATGACAACCTCAAGACCCAAATTCAAGTTGTTATGGCCAAAATAGGACCAGATACAATCGAAAATGTACTCAAAATTAGGTCAACCGAACGAGCCAATCGTGATGAACATTTGACCAAAATTGTTTTACATAAAAAATGTTAGGAATCAACCTTTCAAATAAAAGTTTAAGCATCGAAAAATATTCAGCTGTTTTTGTTTTATAGCCAAATGAAAAAGGAACTTTAGATGGCGCACCCTATACGTTTTTTTATTACGGAAATATTGTCAAATACAACGAAAAATACCCAAAAAAGGGCCACTTTTAATGTTGTGTTTAATGGAGGCAGTCATTTGATCGAAATTGTATTCTGAGTTAATTGTTAATAAACGGCATTCTATACTCTAAATAAATCTTGTTCATTTGTCAAAATCGACTGAAAAATGGCGGATTTATTTAACATCTCAATAGTATAGGTCGTGATGGAACACCCTGTATGTTTGAGGAAAAACTCAGCTACGTAAAGAAGTGGGTTTTCCCGCTCACGTTACAAGCGCTTCACTGGCGCAAACAATGTGTGTTCTAACATCTTGCCATATGCCCCCGTACCTTACCTTCATTCCTCGATGTTGCGTATGGATTATTGTACACGTTAAAACAATAAAACGGGTTGACGTGTGTCAACGGACACTGCGTGAGATGTATTTACTACATTTGCATGCATGTTTACTAACATGTGTTGCAAGAGCAATAATTTTCCTTACCTCTCTCGGCTGTGGGAGGCCTTTCTACATCATAAAACCGAATCCCGCGTGACCCCTTGTGGCGAACCGTGCATCCGCGACGGTAGAGTAAACCAATTATGTGCAATTGTCCTACAACCCGTTGGCCCCCCCCATTGGCCCGTTTTGCCATTTCACCCACAGTGATGCCGCCGCGCGTAGACTGACTGGTTCCTTTTGCTTCAATTTATTTTAATTACAGAGCCAACGAACACCCAACGACCTTCGTGTCCCGCCGCGTTCGCGTCGTTGCAATTGCCATGATTGACACGGTGAACCGAATTTAGAGTAAGAAGGTGCCTTTCGACGAGACGACGACCGGGGACGGTATGCCGCGAGGAGTGCCACGTCTTGCGTTTCAATGTTCGCCCGCAACGCTGTCGCTGTC
>NW_026457665.1:0-1595 GCF_943734635.1 Anopheles cruzii | reverse complement strand
TGAATAAAGTAGAGAAAACTGAAAGAATTGTGCGTCTGACTTTACATTTATTTAACAGGTAGACTCTTAAAGTTTATGTATAAAATACAATTTCGGTTGCAGAAAATTGGGAAGTATGAAAAATTCATTTCCAAAATGGTAGGTCGTCAAATCATTCGTCAAAAGCACATGTCATTGAAGCTTTCATTTCCACCTCGGTGGATAATGTTAATGTTAATAATGTATGTTAATAAGCAGTATTGTGGTTCGGAAAATCTACACATCGTGCAAGAGAAGTCAATGCACCTCCAACGAGTGACTGTTTGGTGCGGATTTTGACTGATTGGTTGTTCGACGAAATTGAAGCTGAGAACTTGGACGGCATTTAGTTTCAGCAGGACGGCGCTACCTGCCATACAGCGACAGTCACAATCGATATTTATGTTATGCGACCAAACCAGCAACTAATGACAACCTCAAGACCCAAATTCAAGTTGTTATGGCCAAAATAGGACCAGATACAATCGAAAATGTACTCAAAATTAGGTCAACCGAACGAGCCAATCGTGATGAACATTTGACCAAAATTGTTTTACATAAAAAATGTTAGGAATCAACCTTTCAAATAAAAGTTTAAGCATCGAAAAATATTCAGCTGTTTTTGTTTTATAGCCAAATGAAAAAGGAACTTTAGATGGCGCACCCTATACGTTTTTTTATTACGGAAATATTGTCAAATACAACGAAAAATACCCAAAAAAGGGCCACTTTTAATGTTGTGTTTAATGGAGGCAGTCATTTGATCGAAATTGTATTCTGAGTTAATTGTTAATAAACGGCATTCTATACTCTAAATAAATCTTGTTCATTTGTCAAAATCGACTGAAAAATGGCGGATTTATTTAACATCTCAATAGTATAGGTCGTGATGGAACACCCTGTATGTTTGAGGAAAAACTCAGCTACGTAAAGAAGTGGGTTTTCCCGCTCACGTTACAAGCGCTTCACTGGCGCAAACAATGTGTGTTCTAACATCTTGCCATATGCCCCCGTA
Source organism: Anopheles cruzii (assembly GCF_943734635.1). NCBI lineage: Eukaryota > Metazoa > Arthropoda > Insecta > Diptera > Culicidae > Anopheles > Anopheles cruzii. The sequence goes on along the minus strand of NW_026457665.1, from coordinate 562 downwards.
CCTTACCTTCATTCCTCGATGTTGCGTATGGATTATTGTACACGTTAAAACAATAAAACGGGTTGACGTGTGTCAACGGACACTGCGTGAGATGTATTTACTACATTTGCATGCATGTTTACTAACATGTGTTGCAAGAGCAATAATTTTCCTTACCTCTCTCGGCTGTGGGAGGCCTTTCTACATCATAAAACCGAATCCCGCGTGACCCCTTGTGGCGAACCGTGCATCCGCGACGGTAGAGTAAACCAATTATGTGCAATTGTCCTACAACCCGTTGGCCCCCCCCATTGGCCCGTTTTGCCATTTCACCCACAGTGATGCCGCCGCGCGTAGACTGACTGGTTCCTTTTGCTTCAATTTATTTTAATTACAGAGCCAACGAACACCCAACGACCTTCGTGTCCCGCCGCGTTCGCGTCGTTGCAATTGCCATGATTGACACGGTGAACCGAATTTAGAGTAAGAAGGTGCCTTTCGACGAGACGACGACCGGGGACGGTATGCCGCGAGGAGTGCCACGTCTTGCGTTTCAATGTTCGCCCGCAACGCTGTCGCTGTC
>NW_026457664.1:0-1596 GCF_943734635.1 Anopheles cruzii | reverse complement strand
TCCGGCCACAGGACGCCGCCTTGACCCGGAGAGCAGTTGCCCTGGTGGTCAGCATCGTCGCCGGCTTCACATCGATCCCGATTCACGCGCAGATCCTGCACCAGCAGATTGCGCGCACTAAACACTTGATCGCCGCTCGGTAGCAGCGCGTTGTTCACGAACAGGTTGCCTCCGACGACCATCTTTTTGGCCGTCACCGAAAGATCTTTCCAGCGCGTCGGATCGTCATTGGTCAGCAGCACACTTTCGGCGGCATGCCCATTCCCGTAAGGCACATCACCGATACGATCGACGATCAAACGATCCACTTCGATGGTGACAACCGGTGGTGGTTCCTGCTCGGCAGCACCGTTCTCCGCATGCCGTTGCTTGTGGGCCGCGTTGTTCAGCACCTTCGCGTCGAGCCGTTTCATCTGGCCGGCTTGCGACGTCCTTTGCTCCGCGTCATCCACTTCCATGACAACTGCTGCTACTGGTGCTGCTGCGACTGATTTTCCCATATCTACTGCAGCCGCGGCACGATCGGCTGATTGCTCCTCTGACAAGTCTGGCTTTCTTGCCTCCTTTCCCCGTAAGCTGCCGTTGAGTCTCGTCCGGCTCGTATTTAGGCTGCTATTCTTCGCCGACACACCGAGCGTCGTTGGTTTGTCGTCTCCATTAAACACTGTGATGCCGCCACTCTTGCGGCCGAATGGCTTCGTTGGCGGCAGGACACTAACACATCCATTCACCTCGCATCGCTTGGTGGTCGTTGCACTCTCGTCCCTTAGCGCGACAGTGTTCTTCTCTTCCAACGCAGGTAGCGGTCCTTCTATCACACGCACGAAATTGTCCCGAACCGTACCACTACGATCAATTCCGATCGGTTTTGAAGGTCTCGTTGGTGCTCGCATTCCGTACACTGCTCCGGGTACCGTTGCTTCACACTCCGCAAGGCCTGTTTGGCTGTGCGTGGAGGGCTTACTTGTGGTCGTGAAGCGATTCCTGTTGGCCATTTTGGTCGGAGTTAAAACTGCCACCGTTCGGCTGGCGACCGCCATTGGGCGAATGTCGTCCACTTGCACTGCGTAGGGGTCACTGGCACGGCGTTGTGTAACGGTCGCAGACTGCCGACGGCTTGGATCTGCGGTCGGCGTCACATTGCCCGTGCGGCGTCCTTTCCGCTCATCCATTGCTGCGATTATGGCGTACTTACGCTCGAGGTAGTATTCTCGGAACTGCCTCTCTTCTTCTAACTTTTCCAACTCACGCTGTGCCCTACAGGAGAGCCGGGCTGAAGCGACGCTGGCACTGCCAAAAACTGACCCAGCGCTGACCCCTGCATCACGTCTCTCCGTTGACGCGCAATCCATTGGCACTAATGCACTTAACTGGTGCAGAAACAATGTTTTACTAAAACAACAACGTCCGTAACTGGGACCAATGTTCACAAAGCAATGTTTTATCCATTGCACTAGATCCTTTTACTACGGTCACGTCACCGTATCGGATTCACTTTCACTCGGATAAGCACCGTCGGGTGGACTCCGTGACAACTTGTAAATGTTCTGCAGCCGCGGCACGATCGATTTATGTTTTAATCACCACAATGTTTTA
>NW_026457663.1:0-1596 GCF_943734635.1 Anopheles cruzii | reverse complement strand
TAACCGCAGCGACAGAAGTGAAATCGACGAGTTGAAGAAAAAGGTCGACGAACTGACAAAACAGCTCGAAGAGGTAACAAAATGGCGCAGAGAAACGCTAAGCCGAAATCGCTCCCCAAGCCCACGCGCAAACGAGTACATGTCGGCCAGACGGATGCAACGCACACCATCAAGAGGCAGAGCGGCACCGTCAAGATGGATCTGCAAGTATCACTATAAATTCGGTGCAAAGGCGAACAAATGCGAGCGCCACAAGTACAATGACACGAGTTGCCAGTGCATTTTTTTAGAAGAAAGCGAGAGCGAGAACTAGAACCTGTGATTCCATCTCGCCACTCGCCAAGCCAAGCAAACACGCCGAAACCAATACTAAAATCCCCCAGATACGGCAATAAAAAAACACACACACGCAAAGTGCGATTTGCTGTACCCATACCATCAACCAGCGACGTTACGGATACACACAACAAAAGCCAATCGATCGAGCGAATATATATTCACGACGAACGATCCGGGAATAACCCAAGGAGCCACGAATTTTCGGATCGTCAGCGCGCTGCCGACAATCGTCCGTTGACGGACGGTGTTCGTCACTCCGCTGACGACAATTGTCCGTTGACGGACGGTGAAACGGACGGTGAAAGTCTCAGCTAAATGGACACCCAAAGCTCATTCTGACAAAGGTTATTTTATTGCAAACTAAATGACAGATTCGATTTGTTTGTTTACATTAGAACGGTGTATCGCATCGTGTGTGTTATGTGTGTTTGCCAAACATTCTGCGTAATTTTTAATATTTAATTTTTTTAATATTTTGCATGCGCTATAATTTTCAACAAAGCTTTATAGCAAGATAAAATACCCTTTCCATAAACTGAGCTTTTTTGACAATCGTCCGTTATACCGTCCGTTTCTGCTGTTTTAGGGCGTCCGACGGACGGTGAAACGGACGTCCGACGGACGTCCGTCGGACGGTAAAACGGACGGTAAAACGGACATAGTGCTCCTTGGGAACCGCTGTCTTGCGTCAGTCGGCTAACACCACTCGTCAAGTAAACTTTTAAGAGTTTTCATTGTTAGTCCCGGGACTTTTTGAACTATGTGCTATATTTCAATGTTTTCCGTCGGATCGTTCGGCGGCACTACGTTCATGCCCTGAGATTTTCTTTTCATATATATTACGACCCCAGCTAGCACTGCGGTGATCACAACCATTGCACCAACAATGAGGCCAATGAGGAGTGCGTTGTTGGACCCACTTCCGTCCCTTTCCGGCTCAGTGTCGAAAGCTTTCGTCCCACCACTAGTGCCCACCGATGGTCTCGTTGTAGGAACCGTCGCCGGTGCTTCAGTGATTTTCGGTGGAACTGCGGGCATAGGCAAACCCAGACTGTCAGCCTGGCAGCACATGTTTGCGATCGAGCGATATTCCAGTTTGCACGCTTCCGGCTCCGACGGCTCGACCGCCTCGACGTTGTTCTTCTTTAAATGATCCAGCAGCGGTTGCAGAAGAGAGCACTTGAAATCATTGCCCTCGAGATGGATTTGTTTCAGGGCGGGAAAATCGCTACGAATGTTCGAAATACTTAAATCGGT
>NW_026457662.1:0-1596 GCF_943734635.1 Anopheles cruzii | reverse complement strand
GTCGTACACATCGATCGTAGCTTTGAAGGGAAGATGAGGTACCCGGTAATGACGGTGTTGACCTTCGGCGTCGCACTGCCGGTGGTGCTGGTACTGCTACTCGGCACCGGTGTCCATCGGGCTGAGTCAGCAAAAATTGTGTGCGTCTTCCCGACGGCCAGCAAGTCGCATGTGCTGGGCCTACAGGCGCTGCTGAAGGAGTTGGCGAGGCGGGGACACGAGGTAAGTTCACGGCGATCGACTGATCTACAGGCCAAGTAAATGTATAGTCTGTGTTCCCGTAGGTGACAATGGTCAGTGCGTTCCCGCTGAAGAAACCGCCGAAAAACTATCGCGACGTGTACCTGCCCATCGAGGACGCGTTTTCGTCCTTTATGAAGGAATTTATGCAGGGCGGAAGTCGCAACATGATGAGGCTGATGCCGAAGGTGCTGCACGCTTCGCTGGAATCGTCGAACATGTCGATCAATACGCAAACGTTCCGGCAGTTGGTTCGCGAGGAACAGTTTGATCTCGCGATCGTGGGCTACTTCATGAACGGATTCGTCATCGGTATCGGCCAGCTGTTTAATTGCCCGACGATGCTGTACTTTTCGGAGGGCGTTACCGGATTTACGAACGTGGTTGGCAATCCGAACGAGGTAGCTGCTGTGCCGCACATGCTACTGGGGCCCTGGAATCCGATGACGTTCTTCCAACGTGTGCTAAACACGCTCGTGAACGGTGTGGAAAAGCTGATGGTGCAATACATACGGCACAAAACGCTGCCCTACTACGAGTAAGTTCCCGGGGCAGCGCGGGACGATATTTCGCTTCGCAACTTTGACTGTCTTCGCGCTTTACTTTTAGGTCCAATTTTCCAACGGAAAAGGGCTACCGAAGCTACGACGAGACGATGCTGAATGTGTCGCTGGTGCTGCTGAATAGCCACTTCACACAAACCGTCCCCCGAGCGTACCTCCCCAACATGGTGGAAGTGGGCGGTCTGCAGATCAACGCCAAACCGGAACCGTTGCCGGCGGATTTGCAAGCATTTCTGGACGGGGCCGCCGAACACGGTGCCATTTTCATTAGCTTCGGGTCGAATCTTCGCAGCTCCACCTTGCGGCAGGACAAGCTGGATGCGATCCTCGGTATGATCCGCAAATTGAAGCAACGTGTCATTTGGACCTGGGACCAGGACGATATGCCCAATCAGCCGGCCAACGTGTTCATCGGCAAGTGGCTACCGCAGGACAGTATTCTGGCCCATCCGAACCTGCGACTGTTCATCACCCACGGTGGGCTGGGCAGTATCACCGAGGCGATGTACCACGGGGTACCGATCGTGGGGATACCGATGTTCGGCGATCAGGACGGAAACGTGGGTCAGGCCGTGAAGGATGGATGGGGATTGGCGGTTAGCTTCGACACGCTGACGGAACCAACGCTAACGGCCGCCGTCCGGGAGGTGTTGGGCAACGGGCAGTATCGTGAACACATCGGTACACTGGCGGCGCTGTACAAAGATCGTCCGATGTCGGCCCTGGATACGGCCGTCTATTGGGTCGAGTACGTCATTCGGCACCGCGGAGCACCGCATCTGCACTATCAGGG
>NW_026457661.1:1105-1596 GCF_943734635.1 Anopheles cruzii | reverse complement strand
ATTTCACCAGTAATGAGCAGCATCAATTGGTTTCGCCCAATTGCACCAACCCACACCCCGACACCGCCCTCAGCCCTCTTGGGTGGGTGTTCGGGAGGCTGGTTAGGAGTGCGCTGTGGGTGGGGGGGGGGCAGATTGGTTGCGATATATTGTTAGCAATGGAGACCTCCCCCGTGTATCCTGTCTGCTGCGGGTGCCAGCTTCACCATCGCCTTGGGGCGCGGATTGTGGAGTGTAGGCGGGGGAGGGGGGTCATTAGAAATTTGTATACGTAAGCCAGCCTCCAGTCGTCAAGCCTGATGTACGTACCCCCTACCCCCACTCCCCCCTCCCCCGTGTATCCTGTCTGCTGCGGGTGCCAGCTTCACCATCGCCTTGGGGCGCGGATTGTGGAGTGTGGGCGGGGGAGGGGGGTCATTAGAAATTTGTATACGTAAGCCAGCCTCCAGTCGTCAAGCCTGATGTACGTACCCCCTACCCCCACTCCCCCC
>NW_026457661.1:0-1005 GCF_943734635.1 Anopheles cruzii | reverse complement strand
AGGCTGGCTTACGTATACAAATTTCTAATGACCCCCCTCCCCCGCCCTCCTTTTACAGTCAGGCCGGATGAAATACGAATATACTATAGCCGGCTCACACACACACACACGGTGCTTCATATGTCCCGAGAGGACTGGTGGATGGAGAGGGACAGGGGCAGGCATTGAAAACAATTACGGGTTTCGACTTGCTTCATGCACATCCTTCACTTAGTCAGCAATCATCAGCGAAAAACGAGGTCAGAGCTTCTCCTATTCGTATTAATCTTTCTTTCTTTCTTTCTTTCTTTCTTTCTTTCATTACAATCTTTCGGTTTAAATCAATTGAGGATTACTTGGTTCCGTGTTTTGTCTGTCGTTTGGTTATCTATTCTATTTACTGTTGTCTTTCACCACAATTGCTGTATTTAGTTTTCTCTTGCTTAGTTTGGAACAGTTTTTCGTGTTTTTACTTTGTTTCGGAAAGTTTTTCGTGTTTTTTAACCCTTTTCATCATTTTGGTAAACCTTCATGTAATTTTTTTTTTTTTTGCGAAACGTCTTATCACGTGTTTAGTTGACACACACACACACACAAATCCCCAGACAGGGACGTGTTTGGACGTGTCGGTTGTCATATTTCTTCTTCGAAGCCTTTCGGGGCCCGTTATGACCGAGATGGACATGGGCAGAGGGTCCCGCGGCCCAATTGCTCACCACCAAAAGCGTCCTCCTCCCAACCAGCGACGTGTGACCTCCGCCCAGCAAGGCGAGGCAGCCAGGGCAACAATAACATTCCGGCCATGGTGCGACTGACGTCTAATTATTTGCACCCGTGCGTCTGACAATTGCGCTTCCGTCGGTGCCAACCCTGCGTTCACCCCATGGTGCCATGGTTCCTGGCCCCCTCCATCTAAGGATGATGATGAGGTACCGGCTGTTGCCCGCACTCAATCGGCAAGCAACGGCAAACTAAAACCAACCAAAAAACTCCAAACTCAGGAAAGACAGCGCAACGACAGTGGGA
>NW_026457660.1:0-1596 GCF_943734635.1 Anopheles cruzii | reverse complement strand
TCCGGCCACAGGACGCCGCCTTGACCCGGAGAGCAGTTGCCCTGGTGGTCAGCATCGTCGCCGGCTTCACATCGATCCCGATTCACGCGCAGATCCTGCACCAGCAGATTGCGCGCACTAAACACTTGATCGCCGCTCGGTAGCAGCGCGTTGTTCACGAACAGGTTGCCTCCGACGACCATCTTTTTGGCCGTCACCGAAAGATCTTTCCAGCGCGTCGGATCGTCATTGGTCAGCAGCACACTTTCGGCGGCATGCCCATTCCCGTAAGGCACATCACCGATACGATCGACGATCAAACGATCCACTTCGATGGTGACAACCGGTGGTGGTTCCTGCTCGGCAGCACCGTTCTCCGCATGCCGTTGCTTGTGGGCCGCGTTGTTCAGCACCTTCGCGTCGAGCCGTTTCATCTGGCCGGCTTGCGACGTCCTTTGCTCCGCGTCATCCACTTCCATGACAACTGCTGCTACTGGTGCTGCTGCGACTGATTTTCCCATATCTACTGCAGCCGCGGCACGATCGGCTGATTGCTCCTCTGACAAGTCTGGCTTTCTTGCCTCCTTTCCCCGTAAGCTGCCGTTGAGTCTCGTCCGGCTCGTATTTAGGCTGCTATTCTTCGCCGACACACCGAGCGTCGTTGGTTTGTCGTCTCCATTAAACACTGTGATGCCGCCACTCTTGCGGCCGAATGGCTTCGTTGGCGGCAGGACACTAACACATCCATTCACCTCGCATCGCTTGGTGGTCGTTGCACTCTCGTCCCTTAGCGCGACAGTGTTCTTCTCTTCCAACGCAGGTAGCGGTCCTTCTATCACACGCACGAAATTGTCCCGAACCGTACCACTACGATCAATTCCGATCGGTTTTGAAGGTCTCGTTGGTGCTCGCATTCCGTACACTGCTCCGGGTACCGTTGCTTCACACTCCGCAAGGCCTGTTTGGCTGTGCGTGGAGGGCTTACTTGTGGTCGTGAAGCGATTCCTGTTGGCCATTTTGGTCGGAGTTAAAACTGCCACCGTTCGGCTGGCGACCGCCATTGGGCGAATGTCGTCCACTTGCACGGCGTAGGGGTCACTGGCACGGCGTTGTGTAACGGTCGCAGACTGCCGACGGCTTGGATCTGCGGTCGGCGTCACATTGCCCGTGCGGCGTCCTTTCCGCTCATCCATTGCTGCGATTATGGCGTACTTACGCTCGAGGTAGTATTCTCGGAACTGCCTCTCTTCTTCTAACTTTTCCAACTCACGCTGTGCCCTACAGGAGAGCCGGGCTGAAGCGACGCTGGCACTGCCAAAAACTGACCCAGCGCTGACCCCTGCATCACGTCTCTCCGTTGACGCGCAATCCATTGGCACTAATGCACTTAACTGGTGCAGAAACAATGTTTTACTAAAACAACAACGTCCGTAACTGGGACCAATGTTCACAAAGCAATGTTTTATCCATTGCACTAGATCCTTTTACTACGGTCACGTCACCGTATCGGATTCACTTTCACTCGGATAAGCACCGTCGGGTGGACTCCGTGACAACTTGTAAATGTTCTGCAGCCGCGGCACGATCGATTTATGTTTTAATCACCACAATGTTTTA
>NW_026457659.1:0-1598 GCF_943734635.1 Anopheles cruzii | reverse complement strand
GAACGCCGTTTAACAATGGGTTTGACGAATAATAACATGTTAGCCAACATGTTATCCTTCCGCTCCCGTATTCACGCTTCCACCGCCCCTAGTATTTAAGCACCTAGTATTTAACCAGAATTTGTTAAGCCACCGGCGAACCTTTTTGATTAAATGAAATGAAATGAAATAAAGTAGATAAAAAATACACAAACCGCGCTGAAAACATTTAGGACGTCGATCGCGCTCAACACCAAAACATTATTTGTTTAAAAAACATTCAGTTTTTTGTGAAAGTGTTGAACGTTTGCAAGTTGAAAAACGTTAATGAATGTTTGGAAGTTAAAAAACATTCATTATCATCATGAATGTTTGAAAGAAAAAAAAATTTAGTTTTTTTAGTAAAAAAAAACATTCAAGAAAAATCAGTCAGCAATAAGTGCAAGTGCATTCTGCCACTTGAATTCGACTGATAGTGATTAGTGATTTGGCTTGCTTGGTAAATTAGAATACCAAACCTCGCAACCGCAGCCGCAATGAGCGTGGTTTAGCACAAGCGTGTGCTAAATTTGCTACGTGGGCCGCCGCGACTGACAGCGCGTGTCAGTTACGGTGGTATCGGTCAAACGCCATTGCGAACACGCAATGACCGGAAGTACGGTCCTGGTGAGCCCCGAGAGCCCTTCGTGGGTGCCTCGGGATGAACCAATTTCGGGTATATAAGATCGGCCCCACGACCGATCTTTCGCTTTCGTCATCGTTCGCCCAGACGTGTAAAATCCAGACGTGTAAAACCCAGACGTGTAAAAACCTTGACGGTTGTATAGTTGCGAATAAACGTTGGAATAAAGTTAGAATAGACGAGACGTTGCTTCGTGCAAAAACAGAGCGGAAGAAGCAGCGACAGCAACCCGACCCGACTGGCAACGACCTATGCCCGCAAGATGAAGGTCGCATCGGCGTTATTTGCGATGACGAAAGCCGGCCAGCTGGCAAACCCAGCCACGATGAAGGCTCTGGACCTCTGCCGGCTAAAGCTGCAGATGCTTGAGCAAAGGAAGGCGCTAGAGCGGTCGTACCTTGCCAGAAAGTATAGCCTCTTGATACAGGAGGCAGAACTGCGCTTGGAGAGAAGTGGCTCGACAATGTCAAGCCGCACGGTGAAAACATTTAGTACGTCGATCGCACTCAACAGATGTTGTTTACACTTCAACAAAAAAACCTATACTGCGTTAGATGCGTCATGACAGTAGCTATCAAACAAATATTTCATAACAAATATATTTGTTTTATTTAGTGAGTAACGCCATCTATTGTACAACGGCATGCATTAACTCACACACCTAATAATTGGAATTGAAACACAAAGATGTCTAAAGATAGTAAAACTCCGCTCAGTTTCGGTAGTGGCAAGAGAGAGTGAGAGAGAGAAAGAGAGATCTATGAGCTGCCAAGGGTTCTCACGGTACGCAACCTCGGGCTACCTCGGCAGTCAGTTTCGGTAGTGCAGTTATCAGCCGAGTATAGGCATCTGGGCTGGGCTGGGATCGGAAGGATATAAAAGAGCAGAGAGATGAGATAAAAAACCAACAAATCATGCTCAATGTGGTGTTTTCTTG
>NW_026457658.1:0-1598 GCF_943734635.1 Anopheles cruzii | reverse complement strand
CTACCAACCTCGAAGGGGTCATCTCAACGTTGAGAATGTTGTTCGGGTGACCGGAGGTGATCGTGCACACAATGGTCGCCAAGATTAGGCAACTGCCAGCACCAAAGGAGGAACGACTTCAAACGTTAATCGACTTCGGGGTAGCAGTGCAAAATATGTGTGCTACAATCGTGGCCGCCGGGTTAGACGACTATCTGTGCAACGTGGCGCTTCTCTAGGAGCTAGTGGAAAAACTACCGGCACCCATTCGGCTCAGATGGGCGTATTACCGGATGAAGCTACCGCCGGTAAATTTGGCCGACTTCGGACGCTGGATGGAATCGCTAATTTCAGCAGCTAGTCTTGTGACGCTGCCCTCATTAACACAGCGATCGGCAGACGAGAGAAACAATTACAAGCCACCAGCACCAGTGAATAAATCGCAGAAGTATGTAAATGCGCATACCTTAGCGAAGGAGACATCGCAGGAGAAACGCTGCGGCATATGCCAAGGAACGTGTGACCATGCGTCCCTTTGCAACCAGTTTAAAGCAGCAGGGATCGATTCGCGCTAGGATTTGGTGAAGAAACATCGCCTCTCCAGACAATGCCTGAAACCGCACAACGGCCGCTGTCGCTCCAGTAAGCGTTGCGGAACCAACGAGTGCGAACGGTGGCATCATCCAGTGTTGCACAAGAGCCAGGAGAGTGCACACGATGAAAGGCCAGAACCCACACAGACGGTAAGCTGCAACCTGCATGAACTTAGATCCTCAGGCGTGCTATTAAAATATGTTCCCGTCAGACTCCATGCGAACGGTAAGGTGGCGGCACATCAACGCGGATAGATTCGTGGACCAGTTTCCCCGAGCGGCTGAGTGCATCAAGTATGAGCATTATGTGGATGACATGCTATCCAGCGTAGAAACCGAGGAGGAGGCAGTGCAACTCGCCAAAGACGTCCACTTCGTGCATTCGCAAGCGTGTTTTGAAATCCGCAACTGACAGTCAAACCCGGAAAGGCTCACAACAGCCTTGAACAACGTCGTGACAACAGAGATGGAATTAAACCTCAACACAGCGACTACCGCCAAAGTACTCGGCATGTGGTGGGACACGATGTCAGACACATTCACGTTCAGACTATCACCAAAACAGGATCCAGAGCTACTGAGCGGATCCCGAGCCCCTACGAAGCGCGAAGTGCTGCACACCCTTATAGCAATTTATGACCCGATAGGACTCATCGGACGTTTCTTAATGTTTTTAAAAATACTGCTGCAGGAAATCTCCTTGTACCAGCTAAACCCAGTCGTCGATTCGCACGGTGTCCTCCGAATGAAGGGACGAATCGAAGCATGCACTGTCGTGGACGAATCTGTAAAATATCCAATCCTGCTCCCGAGAGATCACTACGTCACCGACTTGATAATGGCCGAGTATCATCATAACTACTGTCATCAAAACCACCAAACAGCGATAAACGAGATAAGATCAAGGTTCTGCATTCCCCGACTTCGAATGGAGTTCAACCGAATGCGACGAAATTGTCAGCACTGTAAAGTGCGTCGCGCAACACCGCAACAGCCTGCAATGGGAAACCTTCCACCGGCTCGTCT
>NW_026457657.1:0-1598 GCF_943734635.1 Anopheles cruzii | reverse complement strand
GAACGCCGTTTAACAATGGGTTTGACGAATAATAACATGTTAGCCAACATGTTATCCTTCCGCTCCCGTATTCACGCTTCCACCGCCCCTAGTATTTAAGCACCTAGTATTTAACCAGAATTTGTTAAGCCACCGGCGAACCTTTTTGATTAAATGAAATGAAATGAAATAAAGTAGATAAAAAATACACAAACCGCGCTGAAAACATTTAGGACGTCGATCGCGCTCAACACCAAAACATTATTTGTTTAAAAAACATTCAGTTTTTTGTGAAAGTGTTGAACGTTTGCAAGTTGAAAAACGTTAATGAATGTTTGGAAGTTAAAAAACATTCATTATCATCATGAATGTTTGAAAGAAAAAAAAATTTAGTTTTTTTAGTAAAAAAAAACATTCAAGAAAAATCAGTCAGCAATAAGTGCAAGTGCATTCTGCCACTTGAATTCGACTGATAGTGATTAGTGATTTGGCTTGCTTGGTAAATTAGAATACCAAACCTCGCAACCGCAGCCGCAATGAGCGTGGTTTAGCACAAGCGTGTGCTAAATTTGCTACGTGGGCCGCCGCGACTGACAGCGCGTGTCAGTTACGGTGGTATCGGTCAAACGCCATTGCGAACACGCAATGACCGGAAGTACGGTCCTGGTGAGCCCCGAGAGCCCTTCGTGGGTGCCTCGGGATGAACCAATTTCGGGTATATAAGATCGGCCCCACGACCGATCTTTCGCTTTCGTCATCGTTCGCCCAGACGTGTAAAATCCAGACGTGTAAAACCCAGACGTGTAAAAACCTTGACGGTTGTATAGTTGCGAATAAACGTTGGAATAAAGTTAGAATAGACGAGACGTTGCTTCGTGCAAAAACAGAGCGGAAGAAGCAGCGACAGCAACCCGACCCGACTGGCAACGACCTATGCCCGCAAGATGAAGGTCGCATCGGCGTTATTTGCGATGACGAAAGCCGGCCAGCTGGCAAACCCAGCCACGATGAAGGCTCTGGACCTCTGCCGGCTAAAGCTGCAGATGCTTGAGCAAAGGAAGGCGCTAGAGCGGTCGTACCTTGCCAGAAAGTATAGCCTCTTGATACAGGAGGCAGAACTGCGCTTGGAGAGAAGTGGCTCGACAATGTCAAGCCGCACGGTGAAAACATTTAGTACGTCGATCGCACTCAACAGATGTTGTTTACACTTCAACAAAAAAACCTATACTGCGTTAGATGCGTCATGACAGTAGCTATCAAACAAATATTTCATAACAAATATATTTGTTTTATTTAGTGAGTAACGCCATCTATTGTACAACGGCATGCATTAACTCACACACCTAATAATTGGAATTGAAACACAAAGATGTCTAAAGATAGTAAAACTCCGCTCAGTTTCGGTAGTGGCAAGAGAGAGTGAGAGAGAGAAAGAGAGATCTATGAGCTGCCAAGGGTTCTCACGGTACGCAACCTCGGGCTACCTCGGCAGTCAGTTTCGGTAGTGCAGTTATCAGCCGAGTATAGGCATCTGGGCTGGGCTGGGATCGGAAGGATATAAAAGAGCAGAGAGATGAGATAAAAAACCAACAAATCATGCTCAATGTGGTGTTTTCTTG
>NW_026457656.1:0-1599 GCF_943734635.1 Anopheles cruzii | reverse complement strand
TTCATCAGTCACACTAACAATACACTCGAAAATTCACAATAAGGACCTGCAGCATCAGTGTCCTCATTGTTCATCAATGTTCGCAAGCTCGTTTAATCTAAAGATTCATATCCGCACTCACACCGGCGAAAAGCCATACCAGTGTAAAGTCTGTGACAAAGCCTTCCATTCAGCAGGCATACTAGCACAACATTCGAAAATTCACAATAAGGACCCAAAGCATCAGTGTCCTCATTGCACTTCAAAGTTTGCCCGTTTATTTGAGTTGGACATTCACATACGCACTCACACTGGCGAAAAGCCATACCAGTGTAAAGTCTGTGACAAAGCCTTTAGGCAATCAGGCAATCTGGCAGAACATATGAAAATTCACAATAAGGACAAACGGTATCGGTGTCCTCACTGTTCATCAAGGTTCGCACAGTTATCTAGCCTAAAGAGTCATATCCGCATTCACACTGGCGAAAAGCCATACCAGTGTAAAGTCTGTGAAACAGCCTTCCGTACATCCAGCACACTAGTAAAACATTCGAAAGTTCACAATAAGGACCAACAGTATCGGTGTCCTCACTGTTCATCAAGGTTCGCATACTCGTCTAGCCTAGAGAATCACATACGCACTCACACCGGCGAAAAGCCATACCAGTGTGAAGTTTGCGGCAAAGCTTTTCGGCAATTGAGCAATCTGGCAGTACATTCGAGAATTCACAATAAGGACCAACAGCACCGGTGTCCTCACTGTTCATCAATGTTCGCACAGTTATCTACTCTTAAGTATCACATCCGCATTCACACTGGTGAAAAGCCATACCAGTGCAAAGTATGTGACAAAGCCTTCCGTTCATCAACCACACTAGTAAAACATTCGAAAGTTCACAATAAGGACCAACAGTATCGGTGTCCTCATTGTTCCTCAAGATTCGCACAGTCTTCTAGCCTAAAGAATCATATCCGCACTCACACTGGCGAAAAGCCATACCAGTGTAAAGTCTGTGACAAAGCCTTTAGCCAATCAAGCAATCTGGCAGAACATTCGAGAATTCACAATAAGGACCAACAGCACCGGTGTCCTCACTGTTCATCAAGGTTCGCACAGTTATCTAGCCTAAAGAGTCATATCCGCATTCACACTGGCGAAAAGCCATACCAGTGTAAAGTCTGTGAAACAGCCTTCCGTACATCCAGCACACTAGTAAAACATTCGAAAATTCACAATAAGGGTAAGAAGGATAAATAAGAAGGGTGGAAGGGTGGAAGAAAAATTAAAACTGAAATGTATGAAATAGCAGTTATCAAACATTTACGAACAGCAACGACCTGAACCAGACCCAATAAAATTAATTTTCTTCAGAAACTGGGAAATAAATAAATAAAATAGGAAATCTTTAAAGTAACCAAGGCTGGTCCAAGAAGACTGAATTTGGGAAATCAATGTTTTTCCCATGGTCAATTATATGTGGCATGTTCACGGGTCAGAAGACCATCCCAAGGAGCCACGAATTTTCGGATCGTCAGTTGAAGGAAAACGAAAAATCTCGGCTGCGGTACATCATAATTACGTAGCGAGGCGCCCTCGACGCAGCCCCGACGGCGAGTCCC
>NW_026457655.1:0-1603 GCF_943734635.1 Anopheles cruzii | reverse complement strand
ATCCCCAAGGATCTTGGAATTTCCCGGTGGGAAAATCATCCAAATCCACTCAGGTATTCAAAGTCAAAAGAATACAATACATCTACGGCGCAACGCGAGCAAGAAAGATTGCGAAGCAGTGATTCAGCGAAAGTGACTCCGCTGGGAAGAAAGCAGTGGAATGCAGAACCACAAAGGGTCAACGAAGCAGTCTAGAAGGAAGAAGAAGCAACCTAGAAGGGTCAACGAAGCAGCCTAGAAGGAAGAAGATGCAACATAGAAAGGTCAACGAAGCACCCTAGAAGGAAGAACGAAGCAGAACGTCGACACTTGTGCAGAGGGAGGAGTTTGGAATGTTTGTCCGGCACGTGCAGCGTAGGACCAGCCAATTCTTTGGGAAAATACATTTTTTGGCAGCATTCATGTGAGTAAAATGAAATGCATTAAGAAGTGCAGTGACATGTGGGAGAAAAACAAAATGGGTGAAAGACTAGGTAGATTTTTATGGTATTCGCGTAATCTTACACGAGTAGAGAAGCCCAATGGAATTTGAGACTCCATTTTTTGGAGGTTTGGAAAGTGCCGTATTTAAAGAGTGAGCCCGAAATTGCAAATAGTTAGAATTGGGAGAGATGTTGAAGAAATTAGATATCGAATAGAGGAATATTGCTCAAGAAGAGATGATAGAGAAAAGGCTCAGAAATTTACATACAGGTCTGCAGAAGTTTGATAAAAGTACTGATCCTCAAGTACGTCCACAAAATCGAGAGTTTGTACCGATAGACTGGCAAGGAAATGTTTATAATTCAAACAACCCAAGAAATGACGGCCAAGAAAGATGCAGACCTACGTACGAAGTAGCAACCGAAACAGGGACGCACAGTACGCGGGAAGAAGAAAGGAATATCATAGGAGTGAAGAAAGAGGAACGAGAAGACTAGAGCCAGAATGTTCGAAGGAAAGGAAAAGGATAACAGAAAACCTTCGTTGCTGTTGTAAGAGAAGGTCACAAAAGAGAGAGATAGAGAGATCATATGAAAGGTATAGAAAGAACGGAACGCCGTTCTGACCGAACAAATTATGCGTTAAAGAAAACGAAAGAGCAGTTAGATTCAAACGGAGGAGGTCGAATAGCAAAGTAGGGAACTTATTATAGGAACGTGATCTAGTTTAGTAGGAACTTGATCTCGTAGACCTACACTATATAAAGATCCATACTATCCTAATTCACCTATTGACATGAAAGAGATGTAGGCAGAAAGAAAGGAATATGTACGAGAATGTTGTAGGTAGAGAAGAAAGAAAAGAAAAGGTTACGCGGAATATAAGTGAAGTTAAAATGAGAAACTTAAAGAAAGGAAAGAAAGAAATGTTGAAAGAAGTAAATGAAGGAACAGAAAAAAATATTAGCGCTCGAGTAAACCTCCCGAAAAGCCAACCTTACGATGCGCCAGTTTCGGTCAAGACAAAGTTGTCGAAGGGGTAGCAGGGATGGAACAGTAAAAGGAAAATGAATACCGTGAGGGAAATACCACGAGGCAATAATAGTACAGAAGAAAATTAGCGAGCGAATAGGCCCTCCCGAAAAACATTGCAATACACCTAGATGGTCTACGACAAAGAT
>NW_026457654.1:0-1603 GCF_943734635.1 Anopheles cruzii | reverse complement strand
AAAATTTTCGTTTTGATTGAATTCAATACGTGCTACTACAGGGATTAGCTATTGTTGCTCAAATATTACGAACAAAGTAAATGTAAATTAATGAAGTGAAGTAAACTGAGAGAACAAATGCTTAAAAACTATAATTATAACTTACGGAAACAAAACAGTTCGCCGGTACGAAGTGTAATGATAACGTCATAGCCGAAAGAACCAATAACGAAGTAAAACTTATCATTTCTTGGGATGGAAAGATGGAACGAATCAGTCGAACGTTGGTATGGAATTGATTCCACGATTGGACTGAAATGCAAATGAATTGGAAAGGTTTTTCGAAATGAAGTAAATAATGATAGGTATTAAACAAAAATCGTGTGACGAATCTCAAATCGTAATAAAAAGAAATAATGAAACATCCTGTTGTTAGCTTGAGTTGAACTGGACTAATGGTTTTGTTTTCAAAGATCGTGTCGTAAATGAGTTCATTAAATGCCTTTCAGCCTTTTATAATTGCAACTAAATGAGCTAGGAGCGATCATTAAATGAACGGTCAAACTTGATCGCAACAGTCGGAGTTTGCATTATTATTCTGAAGTTTTCTTTGGCAAGGATATTTCATAATAGCACGAGTGTTAGTTGATCGCTGATGTCTATAATAGTATAGGCGGGTAGCGAGCGCAATTTATATTCTAAGATAAAACCATAAACCATTTATTTTCTAGTTATTATTAGTAATTGTCATTGTCTTGATTCATAATACTTTTATTTTATCAGTATTTGATTAACACATGTTTCGATAACTATTTCAATCCATCCGTAGAAACGTTAAGTGGCTATGCGAGTAGGTCTGAAATTGTGCATGTAATAAACATCTGGCTGTCTTAAAAAGCATAATAAACGTGCATTTAACATCCCAACAAGCTTAATAACGTATTTGATTATTTAATCCGAGTCATGTATTAAGACATCGTATACGGTCTTTACCAAGCGATCTATCAATGGACATTTTTTGAAAGAATAGTAGATTTCACGGCTGGTTTATTTTGGCATAAAAGAAGTTTCCTATCGATCAACTATTTACCAGTGTCGTCTCTAATACGTAATAATTTTCCATGAAAGACAATATAGGAAGTAGTTTTCCGATACGGGCCGGTCTGAAACCACATCTTGAGCACGAAATCTGTTTCGGGTAGGAAACCGGGTACTTTGACTCTCGATGGTTTAACATTGTGCATGTAGTATGAACCAGGCTGGAGAGGACATGAAGGTAATTTACTGTCCGTTAGCACGGCATCGTACATAACCTTTATCAAGCGGTCCATGGATGGACGATTCATAAACGCGCAGAAGTCTACCGTTCGCCCTACGAGTGCTTTCTGTATAACTCCCTTTGCCGAGACAACATGAAATGTGGTTGTAAACTAAGGTTTATGAAGATACAATAACATATAAAGGCAATAAATGAATTTTACATAAAACAAATTGAACAAATGGTCATGCTTCATATGTACCCAAACCATACCACTGGAATGGTAATAATTTGCTTACCTTCAAGTCATACTGTTTAAGAAGGATCTCAATTTCCCAATCGATGGATTGGTTTGTGATCGGTTGG
>NW_026457653.1:0-1603 GCF_943734635.1 Anopheles cruzii | reverse complement strand
AAAATTTTCGTTTTGATTGAATTCAATACGTGCTACTACAGGGATTAGCTATTGTTGCTCAAATATTACGAACAAAGTAAATGTAAATTAATGAAGTGAAGTAAACTGAGAGAACAAATGCTTAAAAACTATAATTATAACTTACGGAAACAAAACAGTTCGCCGGTACGAAGTGTAATGATAACGTCATAGCCGAAAGAACCAATAACGAAGTAAAACTTATCATTTCTTGGGATGGAAAGATGGAACGAATCAGTCGAACGTTGGTATGGAATTGATTCCACGATTGGACTGAAATGCAAATGAATTGGAAAGGTTTTTCGAAATGAAGTAAATAATGATAGGTATTAAACAAAAATCGTGTGACGAATCTCAAATCGTAATAAAAAGAAATAATGAAACATCCTGTTGTTAGCTTGAGTTGAACTGGACTAATGGTTTTGTTTTCAAAGATCGTGTCGTAAATGAGTTCATTAAATGCCTTTCAGCCTTTTATAATTGCAACTAAATGAGCTAGGAGCGATCATTAAATGAACGGTCAAACTTGATCGCAACAGTCGGAGTTTGCATTATTATTCTGAAGTTTTCTTTGGCAAGGATATTTCATAATAGCACGAGTGTTAGTTGATCGCTGATGTCTATAATAGTATAGGCGGGTAGCGAGCGCAATTTATATTCTAAGATAAAACCATAAACCATTTATTTTCTAGTTATTATTAGTAATTGTCATTGTCTTGATTCATAATACTTTTATTTTATCAGTATTTGATTAACACATGTTTCGATAACTATTTCAATCCATCCGTAGAAACGTTAAGTGGCTATGCGAGTAGGTCTGAAATTGTGCATGTAATAAACATCTGGCTGTCTTAAAAAGCATAATAAACGTGCATTTAACATCCCAACAAGCTTAATAACGTATTTGATTATTTAATCCGAGTCATGTATTAAGACATCGTATACGGTCTTTACCAAGCGATCTATCAATGGACATTTTTTGAAAGAATAGTAGATTTCACGGCTGGTTTATTTTGGCATAAAAGAAGTTTCCTATCGATCAACTATTTACCAGTGTCGTCTCTAATACGTAATAATTTTCCATGAAAGACAATATAGGAAGTAGTTTTCCGATACGGGCCGGTCTGAAACCACATCTTGAGCACGAAATCTGTTTCGGGTAGGAAACCGGGTACTTTGACTCTCGATGGTTTAACATTGTGCATGTAGTATGAACCAGGCTGGAGAGGACATGAAGGTAATTTACTGTCCGTTAGCACGGCATCGTACATAACCTTTATCAAGCGGTCCATGGATGGACGATTCATAAACGCGCAGAAGTCTACCGTTCGCCCTACGAGTGCTTTCTGTATAACTCCCTTTGCCGAGACAACATGAAATGTGGTTGTAAACTAAGGTTTATGAAGATACAATAACATATAAAGGCAATAAATGAATTTTACATAAAACAAATTGAACAAATGGTCATGCTTCATATGTACCCAAACCATACCACTGGAATGGTAATAATTTGCTTACCTTCAAGTCATACTGTTTAAGAAGGATCTCAATTTCCCAATCGATGGATTGGTTTGTGATCGGTTGG
>NW_026457652.1:0-1603 GCF_943734635.1 Anopheles cruzii | reverse complement strand
TTTTCGACCGGTTTATCAACTTTGCTCTAATTGTAGTGAAAGGATTGTCTGATGAATGTGAAGCAATTCCAAACAGCTGAGAACTCGAATTCGCTGAATGGAAAGTATTGGCAGCATACAATGGTCGGGCAGGGCACATTAACAGCTCATTGGAACAACGGAGGAGGGTGTTAAAAAGAAAAAAATTCGTGCCGATTGGTTTCAATGTCAAGGATCCCGTAATATTTTTCGCTGTGCTGTCCACTAATGTCTTTTAACACCATTTACTTTTCCTGTTATGTATGTGTATTGTATGTATTTTGTGATTATTTTTTTATCAGAGCGAGACATCTTTCTTAATTTATTCCCATGTTTATGAACAAACGTAGAGCATGTGTTTTGTTCTTATCAAATAGTTTTTTCCTGTAACGTCAGTATTTCTTCAGTTGCAGGTAGATTTCAGATCCATCAGTTCCAAAGCATTTGCGTTTAAGTTGTGCTTAAGTTTCAAGAGTTAAAATTTTTCTCTGTCAATAAGCGCTATAGTCTTCAGGCTAGGAAAGGAAGTAATAGTTAAGGTACTTTGTTGAAATTGGTAAGCATTTTTCATTTTTATGCGAATCAGAAGCATTCCAACATGAACGCTCAAGAGGACGAACATACCGCCGTTATGCCTGACATTTGATCAGTTTATCATACAAATATACCGATAAATATTTTTGTAAGTTGATATTTTGCTGTGACCCTAAAATACAACATCGTCTATTAACCAAGTTAGGAAGTTTACTAAAAAAATAATTTGTTTTTGGAGAAACAAGAAAGTTTCATCGTAAATCTAGATAATACTTACAAAACATGTTGCTCAAACAAATTAAAAGCTAGATTGATTGTTAATCCAATGAAATTGAAGGTATCAATCAAAATGACAGTAAATGAGATCAAAGTTTTCAGGAAAAATGTGAAACATGCTGATTGAGTTAAGCTTAACGTTATATACAAAATAAGAATAGTACGAGATTATTAGATAGTGATCGCATCAATCGCATAACTATAACGATTGTATAATTAGCCAATGTTTGTTCTTTAGGTTACGTTCCGACAGCTTAGAAAACAAATATTTTTTTTTATGAACTTGTTAATGTATCAAAATACAGCACAGTCCTCCGATGTATTTAAAGAACGCACATAAAAAACTGTATTTGCAAACCTTTGCTATCCTACATTTAAGGATTTAAGTGGATTGTAGATACAAAACAATAAAAAAACTGATTAATGTTCAGCCACTTAGCACTTCTAAATGTCAGATCTTTTCATTTAATTAACTATGAGAAATTTAAAATAATATTGATAGCAAATTTGTAGTACATTTTATATGTTTAACGGTTTATTTAAGTGACGCTATTCGCGGTAAATTTGCTACATTAACAATACTTTAGTGATGATAGTTGTGGTGAGCCGGAGCTTCGTGATGATGCTGAGGCTGATGATGATACTGGGGCTGTTGATGATGTTGAGGAGCCTGGTATCCCTTAATCGGTTCGCGATGGACCTCAGCAATGAAACCGCTCTTGCCATCAACGTGGTACTTCACAGTCCGCTTGTGGCCATCGGCATCGATCAGGTA
>NW_026457651.1:0-1605 GCF_943734635.1 Anopheles cruzii | reverse complement strand
CAAATCAGACTGCTGTCAAAATAAGTGGTAACACACCTGTCACTTTTGACATAAGTATCACCAACATAGCAAAAAAATGACATAAACTAGTATATCTAAGTACAGTATAAGTTTGGTGATCATTGGTTTAGTAATGGCTTGAGTACAGTTCAAATTGTATCAGCTTCACACAATTACCTATTTCATTGACCAGCAGTGTAAATGTATCCGTTTGTAAAAAATGAACTAGCGATAGCGTTAATCACTCTGCACACACTGCGAAAACTGTCTTGAGTTTGGCGAAATGAAAACTAAATCAAAACGTAACATTTTGGGCTCATTTAATCGTGACATTTAATCAGTTTGAATATCGCAACAGAACTATCTCGAAAGGTGGAAATGAATGAAAAAACGAACGCATTACAGGAATTCTACGGTAAGCGGTTTAAGGCGACCATAAATGGCTTCAAAGGGGGAAACGATGGCAAACAGGATAAAGTAGAGTGGTAAGTTTGGTGAAGGATTGGAAGCGAATGTGGAAGTTGGGGCTTGATTCGCTCATTTTGATGAACCGATCAATGAAACTGCAACGGCGAATCGAAGAGGTCGAATTGCAAAACCCACCAATATCAGATCCACCGATCGGAAAGCTACGATCGCGGAAGGAAAACGGCATTTTTCTGAAGAAAAACCATCAAGGCTTGTAGGCTTCATGTGAATAGAGCATCCCTGGACAATAATGCCGTTGTAATTTGTTTTCCAATGTTGTTTTAAACCGCGTGTAGCCACAAGGCCATGTTTGTCCCCATTTTATAGACTACGTCAAATGATATGCACAGAACGAACCTGTATAGATTCTAATAGTTTAGTTTTCGTTGAATAGTTTTGGCGGACTGAACAGGGTTTGTTGGATGAGATATTTACTATAAGTTTATTATCTCGTTTTTTTGTTCATTGCTTGCGCCCAGACCTTTAACATGAACGCGACCTTCGTTTTCCACCAATTCCTGCGATACTTTAGTTCGATATTTTCCATTGGTTGTTCCACCACTAAAATTCATATTCATTCGACGCACTTCATCGGTTAGTTTACAAAGTTTGTCGATTTTTGCCATCCGTCAAGCTGAGAAACAGCATAATGTCTTGTGAATTGTTCACCGTGCATTTCTCATCCTTAATGTTGCATTTCGGATACGAAAATTGTCCCTATGTCCCTTGATCGTCATAATTTTTCTTTTGGAAGCTCAATGTAACGCTCGTAACGTCTAAAACAAGGGTTTCCATAAGGAGATATTCTCGTACTTTCACATGTTATTCAAATGTTCAGTAGCCAAACTTCTGTACGCCACAAACGGCAGCGCTAATGACGAACAAGAGAAACCAAGCCAAGCCAAGCCAAGTAAGATGAAAGTGTATGTCATAAAACGAGTAACGTACTTCTCCTCGGCTGTATGGCTGGCATGTCGGCAATCCAACAGTACCGCACGGCTATGGGTCGAAAAGGCGAAGAAGATTGAGCGATGAGCAAAAACCACACATCTCCGACACCGGGCGCCTTCAGACGGATGCCGGATGCTCTCAGATGCGGACTGATAAACATTGGCCCCCGGACCGAACGAAAAAAAA
>NW_026457650.1:0-1606 GCF_943734635.1 Anopheles cruzii | reverse complement strand
GTGTGTGTGTTGGTAGTGTGTGTGTGTGTGTGGTCCACCCTAGGTACCGTAAAGTTTTCCGTTCTCGAACACATTACGGCGATGCGCAGGGCCGCCGTAGCCTTCCAACCGTATCTTCCACTCTCGGGATGACGGGTGACGGTATTTCCGTCGCGCGAGTCCTGTCGGGACGACCCAGCCGGGTGCCAGCAGCAGCAGCAGCAGCAGCTGTCTCGAGACACCGTGCATCCCATTCCCGGCGGGGAGGATCGAACCCGGAACACCCGGATATTTATTCGTGATTCATAATTCAAACGTTGTAACGTCGTCGTCGTCGTCGTCGCCGCGCGGTGCATTACGATTAGCAGGACATCTTGGAACAAGGGTACGGGTTCAGGGGCCCCTGCAGGAAGCCATCGGATGCTCGGGCTGTCAATCAAGCTCGGACCGGCCGTGTCTCGGAACGATCGGCGTATGTCGTCGTCTAACGTCCCAGTCCCAGGACCAGAAGTTCCAGAGCACATCCGGTAACCTGTGCCACAACGCGCTGGCGACTTCTTTGCAACTGTATAGGGTGATCCATCCAAGTGTTTGGATTTTAAACTACCGAATACTTGTACTTCTAAAACGATGAACTTCATTCTGGACATTCTGTAAACCTTGGTCAAAACTTGGACATTTACGAAATGGGACGCTCGATGCAGAGAGTTGGGGAAAGCGTAGTGAGTCTTCAACTCAAACTGTCAAATAAAATTAGACTTGGACATCTGGACATCACCCTGTACATTGATAGATCCAATTGGAGCCCCCTTCTTTTGGTCAGGTCTGGGCAGGCACCTAGACGACAGACAACTGTTACCTGACGGATGGCCTTGGGCGGAAGCGGATCGATATGTTGACCCTATCGGCGACGCGTCGTTACAGCGACAGACAGGACAGGATTCTTCTGAGGTCTCGACAGGCCGAGACCGAGAGAGACATTTGGCCCTGGCCCCGGGCAAAACACAATGCCGTGCCAGTGCCCCAGGTCCTGTGATGTCTGGGTGTAGCGGAGAAAGGGTTGCCGGAACAAGTACAACAAGTACAACAACAACATGCAAGCTGTCAACAGAACTGTCAAATACTGGAACTGTCAAAAAGTGATGAAAGAACGCAAGGTGTTCTGAGTACACCGACCTCTTTGGTCGAGGTCTAGTATCGACAGCTTTCGGACGTAGACTTGAATTCCCCCCCGAGAATCCCGCCCGAGGGCTCCAGGGCAAGGACTGGCCTGCTGGGCTTAATGCGGATCACATCAACAACAACAACAGCGAAGGAGGGAATGCCCCAAGAAGCACGCGACTCTAGCCAGTATCTGCGGGGCCATTCCATTACCCTGACGCGCCCTGACATAGACGCGATGATGGTGGTGGTGGCGGAGAGAGCGCTGAAGCCCTGTTCCTGCACTCCACCCGCACCACAGTGCCCCTCCAGCCCCGGCTGGTTTTCCCCGGCGTGGGTCGTGAGATGACAGAATGAATGAACTGAAGTGACCGGACCGAGCTGGACCGAGCGGAAGACACCATTTCCGTTCTGGGTGCACATCAGCCGACCACCGCCAACCTCAAGGACCAGGAATATCCCCCAC
>NW_026457649.1:0-1610 GCF_943734635.1 Anopheles cruzii | reverse complement strand
ATCAACTTCACCGGAATCTTCAAGGCGGCACCCATCAGCCCGCTGGCAACCATCTGGGGATCGCTGTTCGCCAAGGCGAACGCCGTTTACAACCCGATCGTATACGGTATCAGCCATCCGAAGTACCGGGCGGCGCTGTACCAGAAGTTCCCGTCTCTGTCGTGCCAGGATTCATCACCTTCAGACGATGGACAATCGGTTGCCTCCGGTGCCACTCAGGCCACCGAAGAGAAGGCTTAAGGCTGCGATGTTTGAACAGTAGATTGTTTTATAGAGCAAAGAATAAATGCAAGATGAAAATACGTGTGCCTTTTCAATTGAATCCGGTTTTGGCCGTAATCGGTTCAAAATCCTTTCGGATCGTTGGGCTCATTATTAGCTCTTAATCAACATCTTTATTGCTATCTGTCGAACGACTCACAAAGCCACACATTTACAATTAGATTACAATTGGTTTATTCAAATTGAACATCTAACTTCTCATCATGTGGTTTAGTAAAAGCGTTGTTTAACCGATGGTTTTGATTCCGACGCTTGCCGTAACTCCAAAACGTAACAGTATCGTCTGTCCGTTCCAAACAATATTGCGCGTCCTGGCTGTTGTCTTTGGCCAGATAGTAGTTCATTCTTTTCCTCAACGGATTCCGTTCCTCCTCCTGTCGGTACAATGTCTCCAGCTGCTCGTTGGCATTTTTTACCAGAATTTGTGTGAGTTTTTTCTTGTACACTTCCCTAAGCTGATCCCGACGGAGCGCTGCAAAGAATCGGTTGCCATTAACAACGAAACGTTTCAAAAGGACCGTCACAATCGCTTACCGGGTTTTGAATCATCATGAAACGAAACAAAATTTTGATCGTATTCGGTGCATTTTGGTTCCACCTCACCTCCCAACTGCTCTCGCTTCACTTGGAATGGAAAGTTCTCCGAAGGTCTATTTTTACGGAACGTTTGAATGTTGCCAGCAAAAGCCATTTCCAAAAGCCAATTTCTTGTCGGCAACAAACGATAGTTACCAACGGGTTGCTATGATGATTTCAATCGACTGTGAGAACCGCGTTTTTGCGCAGTCGTGCCAAGCGACACGAGCGACAATGCGCCTCCTTTGGTTAGGACCAAACAGAAATAGTGAACTCTGCCGATCTGAATGGACATGCTTTTGTAACAAAAATAAACTCAACAACTGAATCACTTTCTCACGATTGTTTCGTTGATACAGAAACATAAATCAATCTTTCATTCATAGACTTGCCCCATCTGGATTAAGTTGTCCGGCAGAGTTTACTGTCAATCATAGAATCTGCCGTTTTTTATTGAAATAATCCAATTACTGCGGATCTTCTGAATGAATTGAACTCGTATAAATACTCGATAAAATATCCGTTCCGATCCAGTTAGACGGACGGTGCCTCTAAAATCGTTCACAACCAGTTCGTAATAGTAAAGTACGAAACTCCACCCCACAAAGTGCCAACAAACTTCACCAAAAGCAGTGGTTCGTCGGGCAATGGCAACTTTTGTCACTGGGCCTCATATTCCACAGCCCTTACCCTGGACAGTTGCCCTAGACAACTTGACGATGGTTGATAAAGTGCCGCCCGAAATGTTACAC
>NW_026457648.1:0-1612 GCF_943734635.1 Anopheles cruzii | reverse complement strand
GGGGGGCCTCCATAATCGGTTTGCATACTATTTGCCAAGGCCTCGGCAGATTTTGGGACGCGATCGACGCGAATTAATATAAACGGCCCATTTCCCTTCCCCGGCACGGACCTGTTTCCTGTTGACAATCCGGAAATGCGCGGAATGTCTGAATGACGGTGTGGTTTGTCGGCACACTATTTGCGCTCGAACCGCGGGTAATCGGTAAAGAAACCAACCAGATTGGGACCAGCTTTTTCTGCGGCTACGATTTGCAAA
Source organism: Anopheles cruzii (assembly GCF_943734635.1). Lineage (NCBI taxonomy): Eukaryota > Metazoa > Arthropoda > Insecta > Diptera > Culicidae > Anopheles > Anopheles cruzii. The sequence continues at coordinate 1,354 of NW_026457648.1, read as the reverse complement.
CTGCAACGGTGACCTAAATCGTCACCGCTCTAAACCACACTTTGCCGTATTTACAAGCCGCAAACACACACACACGTACGTTCATTTGACCACATTTGGGACCGCTGCTCCGTAATTGGCCAGGACCACATCAACCACCGACGGATGGAATGCAACCGAGTGGACAAATTAGATATTGGTGTTGCCGTCCGTTGGCGTCCAGCAATCCAGGTGGTTCAAATTAACGATTGGGAACTTAAATTTTCCTGTCTTAAGGTACTTCAAAAAAACTTCGATAAAAAAATGCTGGAAAGGAATCTCTTACGCCCAATTACGTACGTTAAATGGAACGAGATGGCGCGATGTAACCAACGGACCAGACAGAGTATCAGATCTCGGAGTAAATTGATGAAATATGCGATAAACCAAAGCGAAGCGAGCAATAAGTCATGCAGTATATTTTGATTGCCAACGGATTCTCGGTTCTGACTGCTACGCTTCGCTCGGTTACGGATGACCGACCTCCAGCCAGCCAGCTGGAGCGTTCAGAAATGGACGCTTTCCGCACTTCCGCATTCACATCCGCTGCTTTTCCGCAGTTCCGCACGATAGGACGAGGCGTAACAGAATACTCCGGAATCGGGATCATACCGGCGATAGTTTCGCTTCGCGTCCGTCGGCCACCGTTTGTCGGGAGTTATTGATTTGGATGACCCACTTTTGCGGATCGTTCGAGCCCGAGTCCGAGCCCGAGATTTGCCGGTTCCGGTTCAGCTGAGCTGAGCTCGAGGAATGTTGCTTTGCATGAACGAATACAAAAGTGGCCCATGTAAAGGGCAAAGGCCAGAGAAAAAGAAGCACTCGGAGGCCGCCGTGTAGTATTGTGTTCGTGCACTGCCTTTGAGAACTTTTCTTTCGAACCCGCCGTTCCGGGCGTTTGTGCAACATGTCGGGGGTAGAAATCTCCAGCCCGGTTTTTTTTGGGCGGCCAAAGATGCCGTACACTTGTTATGCCACGTGCTGCTTCCGGTTCCGGAAGGCCCCCGCAACACGCCCGACCTGACGCTATCTTGTCCCAAGCCGAAAGGTTTGTTGTTTTTTATTTTCTTCAGGCCCGGCTGTAATGCGGATGCGAAGCAACGAACGAGAGCACTAGTAAATTATGTAGTTTAAAGTGTTTTCCGAGCCCGAGGCCCGAGGTGGGCCGCAGTTGATGCAGTTCGCTTCGTTGTTTATTCGTTTACGCCACGGCAGAGCATCAGCCCGTCGGTCCGTCGATCGAATTCGCGCCGTGGCGGAAGGATGAACCTCGAGCACACGCTGCTACGACGCTGGCGAAAGTCACACCGGAAACACCGGGATCGATGGACGATGA
>NW_026457647.1:0-1612 GCF_943734635.1 Anopheles cruzii | reverse complement strand
GGGGGGCCTCCATAATCGGTTTGCATACTATTTGCCAAGGCCTCGGCAGATTTTGGGACGCGATCGACGCGAATTAATATAAACGGCCCATTTCCCTTCCCCGGCACGGACCTGTTTCCTGTTGACAATCCGGAAATGCGCGGAATGTCTGAATGACGGTGTGGTTTGTCGGCACACTATTTGCGCTCGAACCGCGGGTAATCGGTAAAGAAACCAACCAGATTGGGACCAGCTTTTTCTGCGGCTACGATTTGCAAACTGCAACGGTGACCTAAATCGTCACCGCTCTAAACCACACTTTGCCGTATTTACAAGCCGCAAACACACACACACGTACGTTCATTTGACCACATTTGGGACCGCTGCTCCGTAATTGGCCAGGACCACATCAACCACCGACGGATGGAATGCAACCGAGTGGACAAATTAGATATTGGTGTTGCCGTCCGTTGGCGTCCAGCAATCCAGGTGGTTCAAATTAACGATTGGGAACTTAAATTTTCCTGTCTTAAGGTACTTCAAAAAAACTTCGATAAAAAAATGCTGGAAAGGAATCTCTTACGCCCAATTACGTACGTTAAATGGAACGAGATGGCGCGATGTAACCAACGGACCAGACAGAGTATCAGATCTCGGAGTAAATTGATGAAATATGCGATAAACCAAAGCGAAGCGAGCAATAAGTCATGCAGTATATTTTGATTGCCAACGGATTCTCGGTTCTGACTGCTACGCTTCGCTCGGTTACGGATGACCGACCTCCAGCCAGCCAGCTGGAGCGTTCAGAAATGGACGCTTTCCGCACTTCCGCATTCACATCCGCTGCTTTTCCGCAGTTCCGCACGATAGGACGAGGCGTAACAGAATACTCCGGAATCGGGATCATACCGGCGATAGTTTCGCTTCGCGTCCGTCGGCCACCGTTTGTCGGGAGTTATTGATTTGGATGACCCACTTTTGCGGATCGTTCGAGCCCGAGTCCGAGCCCGAGATTTGCCGGTTCCGGTTCAGCTGAGCTGAGCTCGAGGAATGTTGCTTTGCATGAACGAATACAAAAGTGGCCCATGTAAAGGGCAAAGGCCAGAGAAAAAGAAGCACTCGGAGGCCGCCGTGTAGTATTGTGTTCGTGCACTGCCTTTGAGAACTTTTCTTTCGAACCCGCCGTTCCGGGCGTTTGTGCAACATGTCGGGGGTAGAAATCTCCAGCCCGGTTTTTTTTGGGCGGCCAAAGATGCCGTACACTTGTTATGCCACGTGCTGCTTCCGGTTCCGGAAGGCCCCCGCAACACGCCCGACCTGACGCTATCTTGTCCCAAGCCGAAAGGTTTGTTGTTTTTTATTTTCTTCAGGCCCGGCTGTAATGCGGATGCGAAGCAACGAACGAGAGCACTAGTAAATTATGTAGTTTAAAGTGTTTTCCGAGCCCGAGGCCCGAGGTGGGCCGCAGTTGATGCAGTTCGCTTCGTTGTTTATTCGTTTACGCCACGGCAGAGCATCAGCCCGTCGGTCCGTCGATCGAATTCGCGCCGTGGCGGAAGGATGAACCTCGAGCACACGCTGCTACGACGCTGGCGAAAGTCACACCGGAAACACCGGGATCGATGGACGATGA
>NW_026457646.1:0-1614 GCF_943734635.1 Anopheles cruzii | reverse complement strand
GCCGTGGTTGCTGCAGGAGTCGTCGATCCGAGACCATCCTCCAACCCAGCGGCTCCTAGACCGATCGAACGGATTGTTAAACGCGAAGCAGTAGAGCCCGCCGAAATGAAGGAATCAACTGTGGAGGACAAGGACGACATGGACAAGGCTGAAACCTTTGGCTTTGGTTACCACAAAGTGATCCACGTGTATCCCAGCTCTTACTATCCGGGATACAACTATCCGGGATACTATCCGGGATACAACTATGGGTATGGCAATCCCTATGGCTACAGCGGATACGGTGGTGGCTATGGAGGCTATGGAGGCTACTACTACTAAACGAAATAAAATTTTGCATTCTGTCTCAAGACATATTTGATGCTATTAGAGTTACGATGGAAAAAGTATGAAAGAAATGTTTGTTGTTTGTGTTCATATTTTATTATTTGTATCGCGTTAGCGTAGTAAACGGAGGGCTCTTATGAAAAACGAAGATCATTCCAGAACTGAATTATATTGCATTGCATTGCATTTTCATTACGGGGCGGTATATCCGATTTTCGGGTAACGTATATCGGATTTTCATTTTTTTTGTGGAGTCAGGTTGCTACACATGTCAGTGACTTATTATAAAAAGTTCGACCGTTTTGAGTAATTACCGTAGATTACGGGTATTAAGAACCTACATCTATTAAGACCCCCCCTCATTTTTAGATCAAAAATTTAAGAAAAACCTAAATTACTTTATTTTTATTTTGTAACGACTTTATTTATAACTCATTCGTCATAGAAGTTATGAAATTCTTCTGTCTCAAACATATCTTCTGTTTCCAAACATTGATTAACCAGTTTTCTAGCTAATTCTTCCATGTCATCATCATCTGTGTCTGAGAAATCACTTTGGGCAAAAATAGCATCATCTTCAGAGCCATTAATGCATTACTAATACCTGCTTTTTTAAATGATTTGATGATAACATCTTTCTTGATGGCATCCCATGAAGTTTTCACCCACTGGCAGACTTGTGAGATTGTTGGCCTCTTCAACAGGCCTGATGGAGTTAAGTTTGTATCAGATTTACTCATCCATTTGGTCCACTCCTTCTTCATATTTGCCTTAAAAGGTTTATTGATACTGATATCAAGAGGTTGCAATTGACTTGTGAGACCACCTGGAATGACACCTGGGTTCTCAGTTCTTCAGCCTTTTGCTTTACTTTTTCCGTCAAATGCTCTCTAAATTGATCCAAAAACCAAATAAGAATTCTTCTTCAACAGGACGCCAGGTCGCCTAGACCATTGGCTATCTGTGACAATTCAAAGCTAAACTGTTGCCGGGTATTGATGACAAATTTGTGGAAAGATAACACTTTTTCTTCATAGAATTCAGATCGAGTGCTTGAGTCAGGTTGCTCATGATGCAATGCAATATAATTCAGTTCTGGAATGATCTTCGGTTTTCATAAGAGCCCTCGGTTTACTACGCTTACGCGATACAAATAATAAAATATGATAGCGTGAAACTTGTTCGTTTTCCTAAAATCTGTGTCGGACAAATAACTTAAAATTGCATTTATATTCTATGCAAAAGATAACAATGAACCCAAACCATTTCTTTCATACTTTTTCCATC
>NW_026457645.1:0-1617 GCF_943734635.1 Anopheles cruzii | reverse complement strand
GCAGGCTTCGTGGAAGCTGCAAGCGGCCGCTTTTCTTTTTTTTTTTTTGGTGAAAGTGAAACATAAAAAAGGACACTCGATTATCGCGGGAGCGATGCAGAAAAAGCCACTCCAACACATTTCCGGTAACGGAACGGGAGGGAAAGGAAATAAGTAGTAAAAGTATCACCGGCACAGTCGGCAGGCCTCATTACTGTACATTTATCACGGAAGCACGGAGCCCTGCATGTTACCCGCCCGCCCGGACCGTCAGCAATCACAGGGGCCCGAGTGTACCGAACCATATTAAGGGTGTATAACATTTAAGAAATAATCAACTTAAAGAGGAGGAATCCTCTTGAGCCGCGCCAGCGGCCCAACAGCGAAGAACCCCAAACGCATCCCGCCAACCTGCACATACACACACACACACACAGAAACCGGTGTGGAAACGGCCAAAGCAAGAAATAAAATAGCAAACGAGTTGCCAGCGAGCCCATTAAGATAAATCTGTGAGTACCTAAGCTATAAAAACAAACGTTGCCCGAACCAACCGCCGAGACCGAGCGTCCGTCCGACAAACGATTCCGACGCCGACGTTTCTGGCACTTTTGGGTTACACTCTTCTTTGTTTTTTTGTTGAGTTTTGTTTAATGTATCGTTGGTTTTTTTTCCTACTGAGCCAGGGGTTAAACATCATTTTGCACACCCCAGTGGGCCGTAACCGTGCTGCGTTCTTATGCGGAGCCATCGTTCAGCCCCAGCCTGACACAGTCGGGGCATCCCGGGTGTCGAAAATGGGACCGCTCAAAACAATATACCTATTACGGTGCGAGCGGCCTGTAGGCAGTTCATCTGTCCCAAACAATACGCCAAGAATACGCCTCGCACGATCCTTCGGCAAGATGTGGGAAATTAACTTAGTCAAGCACAACTAACTGTGAGTGCAATTAAAGGTGAAGAATTCATTCGAAACCCCGAAGAAGTCACAGGAAACAGAAATAGGAAACAAAAAGACCAAATGTTCGTTGGAATTGGAAAGATCACCAATCAGGCTATCTGGGTTCAAACAGGAGCAACCCTACTCTGGAATTGAGATTTCGGTTGATGTCAATTGAGTGGTTATAATGTGGAAAACTTTGTTTTTTCCAGACTGGCTTCGAATCGTTTTTATCGGAGTTCTTCACTAACCGAATCTTTTACATTCAACAATTTAATTTAAAATTTACAATATACCTGTACACTGTCATTATCACAGGCAACATTCCGTTTTTATCCCCTGCTTTAGGTTGTCGGGAGCGTCAACGATGTACCCGAGTACAATATTGAACGAACCGAGTTAACTTAGCCGACTGACATGCGCCCGCAAGTCCTTAACAAATATTAAAACGATTCCTTCGCAACGTGCACCAGGTGCGGTACAATCGGTTGAATAGAACAAATTGAACTTCTGCTCCAAATTGCTTCGCCAGTATGTTTGCTTTCCACCCGGAAGCGCTTCACATCCCGAGGCCCATCGCCTATCTCCATCTTGTCGCCAGAGAGGGGTCGATGGGGAGAAGGGTTCAACAAAAATCTGCGTACCACCCAAAGGCTGGCTTTGCCGATGGCTCACTCCTATCACCGGCCATTCATTTA
>NW_026457644.1:0-1617 GCF_943734635.1 Anopheles cruzii | reverse complement strand
AAGATCCTGTGTCCGTTTTACATATGTAGCGGATAATAATGTTCAGTCAACTTATTTGCCACTATTACTCGCTTGTATGTAAATATGCCTTTCATCGCTGTCCGTCCTTAGTAGTATTCTTTTGTATAGCTTTTAGTCGATTTAAATGATGCAGAAAAATATTTGAACCTGGTTGCGATAGTGAAAAACAAGCTTTGGAATTTGGGTAATTTGTTTGTAAAAGCAATTGATCATAGTCTTAAAAAATAAGCGTTAAAGTGAACGTTGCCATAACATGAAACCGTCAGCCACCTGTCGCCGTCAATATTTTTGTTCAGGTTGTTCGATTTTAACATGCCAGTTTTACGTGCAATGATAGCAGTCACTATTCTATAAGTACACTGATATCAGAACAGGTCGGAGCTAAAGTTACATTACATATGAAGTTATTCAATTCTCAACTGAATCGCTGTTTGGGTATTCTTAACATTGATATTGATTAAAAGCGCGTTCGCCATGACTTAGCTCTAAAGGAATACAGGAGCCTCTCTAGGATTAGGGGTGGTTCAATTGCATAACGTTTGTAACAATCTGTTTGATGCATTTAATGTCACGAGCGTACGTTCGACAACAACCCCCAATGAAGTAAGCCCCCAGCTCAATGCATTGTGGTACATAGTGCTCCAATGGGACACAGTCTTCCTTTCCTTGCCATCTTCAAAAATTCGCGGATTAACATATTTTAAATTGCCAAAGAAGAATAGTACGGTTTTTCAGACTTACCCACTTTCGACTGGCAGCTTCTTTTCGTTCACGCTCTTGAACAGAGGCGTCACAATCTGCGGATGCACGCAGTTAACACCAAATGCGAGAAGATTTTTGCTACGCTGCGATCGTTCCTTGGCCCACGTTCGGGAAAGTCCTCACATATCATATTGAGCAGTGCCTCGGCTTCCATCTGAAAAACAGAAATCGTGTGGTACAGTAGCGAACGCTGGCTGGCTCCACCGAGGTTACCTTGCAGGGGATCGTCCCCATGCCGAGCACATCCACGCCTGTCTCGAGGCAGGTATACCGGCGGATGTACCTAACGTACCGGATGTAAAAAAAAATTAGTTTTTAATACCGCATCAGTTCAAGACAGTGCAATGACGGGTGCTTACAATGTCTCACATTTCTTTGGTAGCATAGCAGAGTCCGCACAATTGAACCACGATCCGCCATCACGGGCATGCCGAACAATGCTTTTCACCTCTAACGGAAATGGGAACCACGCGATATCCAAATTTTAGGTTAAGTGGAAGGAACGCGGCGAGCGATAAACTATTTCACGCCTTCGCGAATAACTACTACGCTATGTTTTTACAACTTACCTTATGTTTTTACAACTTACACTAGTTTATTAATTACACATTATTACATTAATTACACTTTCCTTTCTTTCTATCTTCTCATATTTCACATGAAACGTGCCACGCACGGAAAAATACCTCCGCTTCGGCCTGCTGTCTGACGCAATCTGCGCGCTACAGGCGGAAGTGGAGACCAATGTCGACCAATGTCGACTACGATCGAACAAAATGTCAACGACAATGTGATGTCACAATATCGGGGAGTACTAGATTAAATGAAAAATGT
>NW_026457643.1:0-1618 GCF_943734635.1 Anopheles cruzii | reverse complement strand
GAAGGTGAAAACTACCTGAGGCGACAAGATTCATATTTTACATCGCGGGGGTCACCGTCCACTAATCCACTACAGCACCGCCCAGGACGACCCGGGGAACGATCGCTCGAAGGCGACCATCCTTGGCGTCACCAATTCAGCTTAGGATCGAAAAGCACCCAAACAGAAATAGGCCCGTTAAGCTGGCCGGGCGTGGTGGCCGTAAAAAAGGGAAAAAGTAGTATCTACGGATCTATCAGGCGCGCGACCCGAAGTGGCATCTTTATCAGCCGTGGCCTTAGGAACCACACCTCGATTTGGTACAAAGAACACACCACACACACACACACACACACACACGAGGGTCCTGGAATGGGTGGCCTACCAATCTAATCTTCCCCCCTAAAGTGGCCCTAAAGACGGGGTGGCTTGGAATCGAAACGGACGGATTTGGTAGAATTGGAAATCAACGCCCCGGGCGCGGTGCCGGAGGCTTCGGGTTTTGGGGGGGGTCGACAATTGAGTGACACCGGACAGCACCGGGCGATTGCTGTAAACGATCGAATCTCAAGTTTTGGGTACAAATTGACGCGCTGGAAATGGAAAACGTTTTCTGCCCGAATGACGGCCCAAGGTAAGGCCATTCATTTGGGCGTTTTGCTGACTTGATCCTGGTCCTTTGAAATGGCGTCCAAGCAAATCGTTCGATTCCTGCGCCTCGAAAGTAATTTAAAGGAAACGCAAACGGGGTCATTGACCCCAGTCGATCGAGTGTGTCACTGAAACGTCAGCAATCTGTCACGAACGCTTACGAAATCGATCCTCTTGGCGTGGAGCTGCGAAAACAGACATAACCAGGGTCGGACGGTCTTGCGGAAGTACTAGGCTGTTCCATAAGTTCGTATGATCGATAAGAAAAACACATTTTTATGGTTTGAAACACGCTTTGTTATTCAGTAAGGCCTTCCTGAATATCAACACACTTGTTCCAAGGAGACTCCAATTTATAAATTCCATCCCTGAAGTGAAAAACTGGAACGCCTTCAAAATACGCTTCCGCAGCTGTTATGACGTCATCATTTGAAGAAAAACGCTTTCCGCGACGATTTACCAATACGATATCCGGTATTTTTTTACGATTTCAGGTGCTGTGTCTGTTTTTTGACGTTTTTGACATTGATCGTCTTAAAGGCTACTACGACCGCGTTTAATCTCAGAAACTCTTTTAACCCCCTAATTGAAAGCGAAGAGTCCTTATACGCTTTCACCATTCGATCATAATTTTCCTTTGCCTTTAAACCATTCAAAAATCGTTAATCACTGCACGATAGTTGATGGCTTGTAAAACAAAAAATGAAGTGACCGATTGAAATGAAACTTCACATACGTTCATTTGAAGAGTGTACCAATATAACAAAATAAAGGCTCGTAGCAGCGCCCTCTGTTACCGACCATACGAACTTATTGAACACCCCAGTAGTGGTGTTCCCAGTAACTATCCTGGCGGCCTAGCAGAGGATAAAGAAAAACCCACCAACCAAGAAGCGAGGAAATCTTGCGATTCATATCTCGTATGTCGTCGGCCGCCATCAGTGGCCCTCGAGGGTGGTGCGCGGTGGAGCGAAAGCGATCGGACGCC
>NW_026457642.1:215-1708 GCF_943734635.1 Anopheles cruzii | reverse complement strand
GGAGTGCAGACAATAACTAGACGAAGGTCTCCGGTGTGCACCGGGGCACTGCATAGGCGCCCCTTGTGGTTCTTCTTTTTCGCGACTCCATACCAGGAGACCGGACATGATGCAGGGGAACGGGACCCTTTCGGCGATCTATTGCATTCGCGGTAGTTGGAAGCAGTTGAACTTGACCTGGCTCAATTGAGCGAGAGCGAGGGAATTATCTCTGTACTACTACTACAAGCGATCAACAGGCAGGCTCCCTCCTTGAGGCTTCATCGTACGCGTACAATTTCACTTTTTTATGCTGCAACAATCAGATTACTTTGGACGTGCCTAACGCATTAAAACATAGCAAGAATAGGACAATAAATAAAGTCGTATTTTTGCCATTCTTTTCCTGTTATTTTCTAAGTCCTCGTTGAGAAAGTCGGTTTTATGCCTTGTGGCCAACAATGTGCGGTAATAAAAAAAGCTACGGAGTACGTGCTTTTCGAGTCTAATCACGTTGTGGTTAGGGGAAATATGATTCGGCCAACTTCAATAACCCAACGCAGATCGCTTCTCCCATCAAGTGACGGAATCACAGCCCCCCCCAGCCAGTGTGCCAATAAAGGATAATTCTGTTCCGTGGCACGATGGTGGCCCAACGTGGCAGTTGATTAACAATTCATAGCCACAAATAGTCAAGACGACTTCCTTCCGTGTAGAATTGTGCCCCGGAACTGCAGATGTAAAGAAAGCGGAAAAGCTTCGTCCAATCATTTCCAAGACTTCAGACTTCCTCTTGGGAGCCTGCACCCCGAAACGAAATGTGTGCGTCTGTGCTTTTAGTAATATTGAGAGCAATACTTTCGCGAACCACAATAATCGTAAAACTGCAAAAAAGGGAAAGTTACTTCTACAAACTGTTCCCATAATTCGTTGTTGAGAATGTTCTGCTATCTGAAGCGCCGCAAAATGACGCCGCACGAGGTGAACACCAGCTGCAGCCAACCACCTCACGCAGTGTCATCAGCAGGATTCTAAACGTGCAATGCAGTAAAAGAAAAGGTTCAAGGAAGCCATGAAAAAGCTGTCATCTTCGGGGTGGTGATTTTTCCTGGGCACATTGGCCCATGCATAAAAACGAGGAAACCCTCGTGAGCTTGAGAGAGCCGCCGTCACCCCCAGCCCCGCGTCTCATCCTTTTACAGTGTGTAATCATCGGTGGTCGTATCGAAATGCGGAGTAGTCGCAAGGCAATCAAGACCGATAGATGTGTGTGTGTGACTGTTGGGCGATTCGTTCACCTTTAGCTCGCTCTCACTTGACGTTTCCCGTTCTCACCACTCTCGCAAACGCAGCGCGTGATCGCGCGGCTCACGCTCAGTCGGCAAACTCGCTTCTCACTCTCACGGTGATAGCTTCAGCCGGCAAACAGGAGCGTGGTTTGTTTCTCACTCTCTTTCGCTGCAGCATTCTCTCTCTCTCTCTCTCTCTCTCTCTCTCTCTCTCTCTCTCTCTCT
>NW_026457642.1:0-115 GCF_943734635.1 Anopheles cruzii | reverse complement strand
CTCTCTCTCTCTCTCTCTCTCTCTCTCTCTCTCTCTCTCTCTCTCTCGCTCTGCCTCTGTGTCGCCCGGTCGAACGCTCTGTTTGCTCATTTGGCTGCCGGTGGCGCGCGTGTGG